>NW_022589714.1:48193429-48428010 GCF_004348235.1 Phoca vitulina | reverse complement strand
CTCCGGTAAAGCCTGTCCGAGTCCCCTCCAGGCGGCCCAGCCCAGAGTGGGGCAGCTGTGGGCAGCGGCTTGGCTGATTGCCCCTGGGTCTCTTCCTGCCTAGTTAGGCCTTGATAAATAAGGGCTTGGAGACATCTGGAAACCATTACCTAGTATTAGCGGGCTGGGTCCTTCCCCCGCTTTCCAGAGGGCAGGCCACCGCGGGCAGCTGTGACGGGGAGCGCTGCATCTGAGCCGTGCAGAGGCAGGATGTGAAGGGCATGGCTGAGAGCTGGGATCCTGTTGTGTGGTGCCTCCCAGGTCCGGCTGCTCTGGCCCTGGCCTCAGGCCTCCCGCAGCCCCGGTTCTGAGAGCAGCCCTGGCAAGAGAGGTCATCTGTCTCCGGGAAGCCAAAGGGCAGGGTGCTCCCAGCCCCTGTGGCTAAAGTACCGGGGCTGGAAGGGACGGCTGTCTCCTAATTCAAGCCCCTCGTTTGACAGGAAGAAACAGGTCCAGGGAGGGGAAGGGACTTGGCTAGGGTCACACAGCTTTGTCTCTGGGTGTAAATGGCACCCCCAGTCAGGACAGATGGGGCCCAGCTCCCAAATCCTAGAGTCATCCTTGACTCACCTCTTTCCCTCACAAACCTGTAGCAGATTAGCGATGGGCAAAACTTCTCCACTTCTCCTCCCACTGAAGGATGAAGGTGGTCGCTGATCGCCCTCCCCTTGAGTCAGCCCTAGCCCTGGTGTGGTTTGACCAATAGAAGGCGGTGGAATGAGACTCTAGGACTCGATGCTTGGTCATAAGGGGCTTCCACCTTGGTTTGTTGGAGTTTGTTGAACACTTGCTCTTGTCACCAGCTGCCATGTTATGAGAAGCCCAGGGAACCTAGGAGAAGCCTGTGGGAAGAGGGGACAGACCTTGGGCCAACAGCCGGGGCTAAGCTCCCAGCCGCCGTCAACACACACTTGCTCTACCTGAGCCGTCTTGGAAGTGGCTCCTGTCAAGCTGGCCCAGCCGATGTCACATGGAACAGATGAGTCTTCCTTGTTGAGCCCTGCCAAATTGCAGGCTCATGGGTAAAATAAACGAGTGTGGTTGTTTTAAGCCACTGAGTATTGGGGGTGGTTTGTTATGTGGAAATACATAACTGGAATGCACCCTGAATCCACTCTGTCAGCTCTGCCTTCTAAATATATCTAGAATCCAACCTCCGTAATCTCTTACTTGGAAGATTACAATAGTCTCCTGATGGGTCTTCCTGCCTCTGGTCCCCCACCCCCTACGGTCTGGTTTCCTGCTAAAACAGAAGTCAGATCATGCCCTTCCGCTCGAACCCTCTACAGGCTCCCCAGTTCACTCAGAGTGAGTCCTTTCCATGGTCCAGCAAGCCCTGCAGGAGGGGATGCCACTTACCTCCCTGCCCTCACCTCCTCCTCTCTCCTTGGGTCACTCCACCTCAGCCACTGGGCTTGTTAGTTCTTCACTACTCTAAGTTCACTCCTGCCCCAGGGCCTTTGCACCTATTACTTTCCTGAGCCTGAAGCGCATTGTTTGTGGATACCCTGTTGGCCCACTCCCTCATCTCATTTAGATCTCCAGTCAAATTTTCCAGAGGGACTTCCCTGATCACACTACATAAAGCAGCATCCCTATCCCTCCCCAGCTCCCTTATCCTGGTGTCTCTCTCCAAAGCACTTAGCACTGACATTCCATATGTTTATTTTATTATCTCTCTTTCCCGACTGGAACAGAGACTCCTTGAGAGGGGAGATTTTTGCCTGTCTTCTTCATTGCTGAATCCCCAGCACCCAGCTCAGGGTACGGCCTGCTGTGGGTGCTCAGAACATATTTGTGGGAGTGGAGGAATGCATGAGAGCTGACCTGGGCTGGCAGGGGCCTCTGCGGTCCTGGGGAACTGTCACTGCTCCTGCCTTTCTCCTGCAAACTTCACTTCTTGGGGCCCCTTGCTGTGGGCTTCTGGTTTCTGGGAGGTCACACTGCCCCCCTCCTCCCGGCCCCCCAGCTCAGTCCCCCAGCCTCTTTGACACTGAGTGTCTCCCTTTGGGCCTCGCTCATACTTGCCCCTGCCCCTGCTCCTGAAATGGCTTCCTCCAGTCTCTGCTGCTTGTTGAAATCTCGCCTGGCTCCGGCCTCCACATCAGCCACTGGCCACGTCCTCCCGCAGGGGTCTGCTCAGTCGGCCACTTGGGAGCTCACGAAGGCCTCTCGAGAACAGAGAGAGTGAGGCCTGGCTGCCGAGTGAGGCTCTTCCCCCGGGGAGCCTGCCCCAGGGGTCTCTGGGCTGTCTGTGGCCACACCGGGCCCAGACATGCTTCTTCCCCCCCGAGCTCAGCACCCCTGGCTCCCCCAGCCTTGCCTCTCCTCGGGTGCAGTCCAGGCTTTGGATGCCTGGCACCCCGCAGCGCCGCTGCCCTCACCCGGGGACAGCGCCAGACCCGGACCGCAGCATAAGGCCTCACCCGGCACCGCAGGCCGCACTCTCTCCCCCAGAATGTCTGCGCCCACATTTACATTCCCGCCATCCCCCCAGCTGCGCACAGCGGACCTGCTTCCAGCTACTTTTATTTTGGCTTCAGAAGGAGGCTTGTAGCTGCGGGTAGAGGAGGTCTGCAGGGCACCGGAAGCAAACCTCAGGCCTGAGTCTCTAAAAATAAACTTCTATTAGGCTCCAGAACCTGGTTCTGCTCTTCATCTGCCTGCAGGAGGCCTTGGGAGGGCCTGGATCCTGAAGCTTGCTGGGCAAACCTCAAGTAGGGGTGTGAGTCCCGTCCAGCTCCTGCCCCTCCCCTCCCCCACCTTCAGGTGGGGAGGAGGTGGTGCCTCTCGGTCACATCAAATCTAAGATTCCGTTCGTTTAAAGAGTGACTGTTGTTGCAGGTACAAGAAGGGGAAATATGCTACCGATTAAACCGGGGTAAGCCATCGATTACTGGATGTACTTAGTTTCAGGGATACTAAAATGTGAGAACCAATGTGCATCTTTGATAAAATACGGTTGTAGTGAAGGCAGAATAGCCCCTTCCTCTCCAAGCTAGGCACACTCTGGCTCACACCTTCCCTGGAAAGGAAGAAATGAAAGGGTTGCCTCCGATCCAAAGGCTTTGGCTCCCACCCTTGCCAGGCCTGTCTGGGAGAAGAACCGGAGATGGGGGTGGGTGATATCAACAGAGGACTGGGGAAACCAAGAAGGGGATCCTGGCAGCAGAAAGTGGAAAAGAATCTGCCACCCACAGAACCTGTTGAATAATAAAGTCACAAGCCCACGCCACTGTCTTGTCAGCCCAGAACAAAACAGATGGCCTCAGCCCCTGTCCCCCTGATCTGAGTCATGGAGGACTAGCTGGCGGGCAGAGACAGTCCGCACCACTCCCCCAATTACTCGGCTCCCCACGCTCAGCGATGATCTTGGCCCCCAGAAAAGGAGGGAGAGGAGGTGCCGGAGGGAGCCTTGTCCTCGGCTTTCTGGGAGGGAAACAGAAGCCTGCAACGTGGAGTTGTCAACACCAGCCCAGGGAGATGGGATGATGTGGGAAGGACGGACAAGGGAGCAGGGCCCAGAAAACCTCGAGAGGAGCATCTGACTGCAGCAGGAGGGACTGAAGTTTGGCCTACAGGTGGAAGGGGGTCCTTTGCCGACTGCAGTGGGCACCATCGTGCTGCCCACATAACCCCCTTAAGACTCAAGTGCCTGCACTCCCCGCGCGGTGGGGAACGTGGGCGCAGGCAGCTCCAAGGTGAGCCCCTCTTGCTTCTGAGTATACTTGGCTAAAGGGACGCTCCTTCCTCAACGTTACCCCATTTTCTGGAGGCAGCCTGCATCCAGTGACTGGTAAATGCACAGCGAAAAGGAAGGCCCTCCTGGCCTCCTGGGGGGGCTGCCTGCAGAGCCGCCCCCGGTTGGCAGCTCCTGGGGGCGGCCGAGGCCTTTGTGGTGCCTGCAGCAGGGCCCAGCTCCTCACTCTGCCCGGTCCTACCTCCTTCACTCCCCCATGGGTTCTGTTCCCAGGAAACCTGCTCGTGAACCTCCAGCTCAGGGTCTGTCTCCCAGGAACCCGACCTGTTGCAGAGACCTGGAGGAAACAAGAGGGAGCGGTGAGTGGCTGCAGGGAGTCCCACTCTGAAGCTGGCAGGTGGCCCAGATAACCCTGGAGACTCCTCCCCAGCCCGTGGGTCCTCCAGGTAGGAGGGAGCTCCCAGCGGCTCCCCTGGGAGTGTCCTCCACGTCAGACCCAGCTCCCTGCCCAGCCACAAGGCCAGAGGAGGGGCAGCAGATGTAGGGACCATGCGTCTGGACCATGGCAGGGGCCGGGGATGCAGACAGAGCCCAAGCAGGGGGGCTCGGGGACATCTGGCAGGTGATACAGGGGCTGGGGGCCTCAAGTGGGGCTGGGGGCAGTGGAGGCCCCCCCACCTGTGTGCAGAGCAGAGCATATTTGAGCTATATACAAAGCTGCGTTGGCCAGTCTAGGTCTATATATGATTGCATGGTGGATGCACGGGTGCGTGCTTGTGTGTGTGTGTGTGTGCACATGGAGGTGTGAGAAAGCTCATGTGTGCTTATACCTGGCACGTAAGCACGCGGTTATGAGTGTGCACAGCTGAGTATGTGCATCGTAGGCGTGAGTGTATACACACAGACCGGTATGTTGATTGATGTGCCTGTGTGTGGGGACAAACTCATGGAGGCAACTCATCCTCTGTGTCATCTCCTCACCAGCTCTAGCCTTTCTGTCTTGCCTCAGATCCTCTGCCTAAGCTGTCTTGAGACCTGCTCTTCCTCCCTAAGTCTCAGCCTCCTCCAGGAAGCCTTCCTTGGTGAAGCCAAGACCAATTCCAAGCTATCCTTTCTTGTCATGGTGTTCTCAGCAGAACAATTTATTTGTAGGTTTGGCTCCATGTATTTGTCTGCGTCCCAAGATCAGACTGGGAGGTGCCCAAGCCTGGCAACAGCCTTTCCCAACTGGTCAGGGTCTCCCCAAAGATGGGGATTGGAATCCTAACTCTGTCTTCCAGACAGAGCTCAATAAGCCCCACTGCAAAGGCCCCGAGAGAAGGTGGAAGGCTGGCGAGCTCACTCCCCGCACCAAGCGCAGTGTCCTTCCTGGATGACCTCTGTGGGCGGCTCCACAGAAGCAGCTACAGGCTGAGCCCTGGGACCCTGGGTTCTAATCCTAACTCAGTGTGACTCAGGAAAACTTCTGCTTTCGGGTTCCAGGTGCCTCATCTGTAATGTGAGGGGTTAGACAGGTGGTCCCAGGGCACCCCGTGGCCCTGCCCTCTGCCAGCACTGCTCTGCTGATGTATGGACCCGTAGGGCCCCTCGTGCCCCGACCCCGACCCCGGGCCACCTCTCTGTCTTCATTTCAAGGTTGTCAGTTGACCTGGTTGCCAGCGGCACCCACCCCCTTAGCTGTGCAGAGGGAATGAGGGGGGTCAGGGGGCCACGTGTCCTGTGTTCTTACATTGAATAAGCTGACAAAAGCCATCAGAAGATATATCATTTAATAGGAGATTAAAAACCAACGAGAGCAGCTGGGGTTCTGACCCAGAGTCTCTGCGTTTTTAATTTAATTTCTTTTGCTGCTCAAATCACAACATTCTAAAATGATAAAAGTAACTGTGTTTGCTCAAGGGTTTTATCATTAATTGATTTGGCTGAAGTTTCCCATAAGCCTCATCTTTGGGAACATGCTTCTCATTTTAAGCCTCCAGACTCGGTGAGAAGGGGAAGTGCAAGACATGTGGGGACAGGAGTGGACCCGGAGGGTCTGCCCTTGGCAAGCACGTCCCCTCAGGTCAGCAGACCCGGGGTCTGTGCAGAAGCCTGGCGGCAACTTGGTGGCGTTACTGCGCCAGCATCTAGGGCAGGCTCCTCCACGGTCCTCGGTCTAAAAGGCCAGAGCCTGTGCGGCCTCCCCTGATGCTGGGCAGCCAGAGGCGGGGGTCGGGGGTGGGGGGGGGGGGAACGGGGGATGCTGTAGGGGCTGGTTTCTGGCCAGGTCTCATCCCCCAAGGCTGTGCCGTTCCATGGAGGCCAGAGCCCCACTCCGGCTCGCAGGCCTTCCCCTCCTTTGTCCCTCCACTCCCCGTCTCCATTGCGACCCTTTCCTGAGGAGGCGCTCACTACCGCCCTTATTTCCCACAGTGCCCCGGGCCAGGCCCCAGCTCTGACAGCCGCTGCTCAGGGCTTTGGCCAAGCGATCGGAACAGCCTTCGCGGAAGACGGGCGTTTACGTCTAACCTCGAAAGACGAGTAAGAGTTAACAATATATGTATTATTGAACTTCTGGTTATAAATAGTAACTTATGGGCCTATTGTCGAAAACTTGGAAAAGGCGGGCAAGTCTTACGTTACTCAGAGCCCTTTTGGTGGCACACGAGGGGCCACCAATTGGAGCCCAAGCAGGCAAAAGGGAAGCCATTACTTGGTGACCAGGAGGGCTGAGGTGTGCTAGACATGTGTCCACTCTCACTCCTTTCCCCTCAGCATGCATGTTCCTTGCTCTCAGGCTGCCTGTCTCTCTCAGGTTGCAATACTGGTCTCACATGCTCACACCTTCACGATGGAGGAGGAGAGAAATGCTCTCTGACCGCTCCAGTTCCGGAAACCCGTGGGAAGAGCTCTGATTGGCCTGGTTTGGGTCACATGGCTCACCCCGGGCCAATCACTGTGGCTTGTAAGGCGGGATCAGATCCCATTGGCCCACATGGCTTGTGTGAGTGGGTGGTGAGGACAGGGGGCTGGGTGGGGCAGTGTTTCCCAAAGTAGGGAAGGCCGGCAAGTGAAGTGTGCTGTTGCTATGAAGTACATTTTCTGTTGGAAAGGCAAACACCTCGGTAAATAGGTGAAGGCAAGCAACAGAAGAGGAAACCAAATGGGACCGACATAGGGGAAGTTGCTGGGCACTATAAACAGGGCCGTCCACATGGAAACCACAGTGAGAGACAATTTCCTGTCCACGGATCGACAAAAATGAAATGTCTCTCCATCCCAGATGTGGGAAACGGGAACTCTCCACTCTTGGTCTCACTGCTTAGGAGCACACCGTTGCAGCGTCCTGGGAAGGAGAAGGTGGTCGTGCCCTGTCACCCCGCAACGGCACTTTGGGGTATAAATCCCAGAGCCGGTCTCTCTTGTGTGCACAAGGAAATCTAAGAGCTGTAGCATGTTTGTTTGTTTGTTCCTTTGTTTTGAGAAAGAGAGTCGGGGGTGGGGTGGAGGGCAGAGGGAGAGGAGAGAGAGAATCTCAAACAGGCTCCACTCTCAGCATGGAGCCTTAGGCGGGGCTTGATCTCACCACTGGAGATCATGACCTGAGCTGAAACCAAGAGTGGGACACTTAAGCGACTGAGCCATGCAGGCGCCCCAGAGCTGCAGCATTTTATGGGAAAAAATATAGTCCATAATCTCAGCATTTATTAGCCAGAGAAAGGATAAATAAAGTGTGAGACACTTATAAATGGTACTCTTGACAACAGTTAAAATTAATGTTACCTGTTACCAAGATGGATTAAGTGCGCAAACATATGGTTGGTTGAGAAAAGCTATAAAAACATGCAAATATTATGTATTACTTATGTATACATGTAGGTGGTATGTATGTTTAAAATCACGCATAGGATTGACACCAGTTTAAGGTGGCTACCTTTGGAGAGAGAAGAGGCTACGTTAGGAACTGGGGAGAAGTATACAAAGGATTTCAGTTGTATGTGTGTGTATGTATGTGCTTTATTTCTTTTTCTTTCTTTTTTTTTTTAAAGATTTTATTTATTTATCTGAGCGACAGAGAAAGCACATGAGAGGAGGGAGAGTCAGAGGGAGAAGCAGACTCCCTGCCGAGCAGGGAGCCAGATGCAGGACTTGATCCAGGGACTCCAGGATCATGACCTGAGCTGAAGGCAGTCGCTTAACCAACTGAGCCACCCAGGCGCCCTCTTTTTCTTTTTTTTTAAACCATTTTATTTATTTATTTGACAGCGAGAGAAGGAACACAAGCAGGGGGAGAGGGAGAAGCAGGCTTCCCGCTGAGCAGGGAGCCCAATGCGGGGCTCGATCCTAGGGCCCTGGGATCATGACCTGAGCCGAAGGCAGACGCTTAACGACTGAGCCACCCAGGCGCCCCTGTAATGCTTTATTTCTTAAAAAAAAAAATGATCTAAGACAAAATTTAAAAATGGGGCTCATTCTGTATATATATATTGTGTGTGTGCGTGTGTATGCATAGCTTTGATATCCTACTGTTCACTTAACATTTTATAATGAGCATGGAAACATGATTTTTAATGTCTGCATAATATCCCCCTAAAGGGATGTGCCATAATTTATGAACCCATGTCCTGTGGTTACACATAGAGGTTTTTTTTTTCCCCCTATTTTTCCACATCACAGTGACTGTCCTTATACAAATTATTTACTTAGGGCAGAAAGCTGGGATTATTGGGTCAAAGATTTGAGCTTTTTTAAGGCTCTTGGTAATTATTGGGTGAGAGGGTTAGTCAGAACTCTTTAGTTTGCATGTGACAGAAAACTGGATCAAACTGGCTTAAGTAAGGAGGGAAGTGGGTTGGCTTATGTTGCTGAAAAGGCCAGGAGGCCCCCAACTGCCTTGGCTGCTCCCTGTTCTCAGAACCCCAGTGAGAATGTGGGGAGAGCTGGGATGGATCTCCCCGCCCCGACGATGCCTTTTGCCCCCCTTCCCCAGACAGGTGTGTGCATGAGGACTGCCTTCAGGGGTGACCTCCTGAGGGCTCTGCCCACCCACCAGTCCCCCTTTCTCCACACTCACCTCTGCTTTCCTCAGAATTAGCTTCTTCACACACAGGCCCTCCACTCCAGCTGCTCACTCTCTGTATTGGTTCCCTAGGGCAGCTGTAACAAATTATAACAAACTCAGGGGCTTCAAACAATAGAAATGTATTCTTTCACAGTTCCGGAGGCCAGACGACTGAAATCAAGGTGCCAACAAGGCTGTGCTCCCTCCCTCTGGAGGTTCCAGGGAAAAATCTGTTCCTTGCCTCCTCAGCTTCTGGTGACTGTCAGCATTTCTTGACGTGTGGCCACCTCTCTCTCTTTGTTCGGCTTTCACGTCACCCTCTCTTCCGAGTGTGTCCAATCTCTCTTATAAGGATACTCATCATAGCAGTTAGGGCCCGCCTGGATGATCCAGGATAAGCTTCTCTCGAGATCTATAACTTAATCATATCGTTCGCATATGAAGTAACCTTCATAGGTTCTCGGTGTTAGAAGTGAATATATCTTTGGGAGGGAGGCATGTCTTCAGCCTTCCCTACCATCCTTATGGCTCAGAATCCCAGAGGAGGAGCTCAGGCAAAAATCCCAGGGCAGGGCTCTAATTGGCCAGCTTGAGTCATATGCCCAACCCTAAGCCAATCACTGGGGTCAGAGCACAGAGGGCCTCTGATTGGTTAGGTCCGGTTACACCGCTAACCTCGCAGACAGGTGAGTGGGGCCAGCCCCACCTAACCATGTGGACTAAGTGGTATCACTACGGGATAGACAAAGGAGGAGGCCAGGGGCTGCTCACAGGCCCCTCTTGCCCCAGAGGCTGGAGCACTTCTCCAAGGGGGTGGGTGGGTGGAGAGAGGGTGTCCTGTCTGTTTTGCAGCAGGTTACATTCCTAGGTGGCTTGTCCCTTCCCTCCAGCAACTTGGGCTAAGCCTGCATGCACCCTCCATCCTCAGGAGCAGTGGCCCCTTCATCTTCCCAGGGAGCAGTGAGGGGCGGCAGATGAACTATGTAGTAAGTGCAGGGGACGGAGGGGTCCCACTGAGGGACCCAGCTCTTCAGTCTCCTGCCCTGCGCATCAGTCCAATAAACCCTTCTGTGTTTACACATCTTCCCCACGGCCAGGCCTCCACCAAAAGCCGTCAGCCTGCACTGGCTGCAAGAGCTGGGCTGAGTCAGCCCGGGGGGGTGGGGGGTGTCTCTGGGCAAACCTGGTACTGGGCTCTGAGATCCGTGCTCGGAATCAGCATCTCTTCTATTCCTTCTGGTGCTGCAGAGGCTGCAAAGCTGAAGACGATGTTTCCAGACTCCCATGCACCCAGGCTTGTAGCTCACATCAGGTTCTGCTGAATAGATGCACGTGCATGAGAACAGGATGGGCAGAAGTGAAACAGAGCAGCTTCCTGCTCCCTGGGCTATTTGCTGATGGCACATGGGCGTCCCCACCTCCAGTCACTGGCTTTGTGGGAGCCCAGACGCAGGGATGGTGATGACAGTTGCTTCTAGCCCTGTGTCCATTGGTGGCTCTGGATTCCCCACCTTCCTGATGGGGTTCCACCTCCCCAGAGGGGCCCTTTCAGCACTGTGGCTCTGAGACATTCCTGGAGGCCCAGCTGATCCCTAGAGCACTTCCCATGACTTGGTAGACACCTCATTCCCTGTATGACTTCCCTCTGCTTAAAATCCCCTCACTGCTTCTGTCTCCTGCACTGGACCCTGATTGAAACAGACACAAATGTACTTTGTGCCAACAGTTTGGACTTTTAACATGAAGCCCATAGGTCATGAGAGGCCCCAGGACCAGGGCAGCATCGAAGGACCACAGAGAAGTGAAATCGGGAGCTGTGTCTGCAGAGAAGGGCCCTCTCACCGCTTCCCCCACCCCAAACACACAACCTGGAAGGAGGCAGAAAGGTGCTTTCTCCCTTCCTGATGCTCCAGTGTTTGGGGTCTTTGGCCACACATAGCTTTGGATGGCAGGGTGACATGCTGAAACGTTAGTTCATATTCCGCGGTAATCCCCCGTCCCTGACCTTGGCCGTTCCCGTTCAGTAGCCAGCAGGACAGCTGTTGTGTCAGGGAAGGGATGAGTCAGCATAAAGAGAGAAACAAGCAGTCATGGCCTGGCTTCTGAGTTTTCAAAATCGCATCCCTCAAAGGGAAAAGGAAATGACTCACGTGGATAACAGTTCAGGAGAGCGGAGCAGGTGGGATGACACAGAACGAGCATCCCACCCTTCTCCCCTCTACACACACACAGTTTTCTGGAGGCAGACTTGGGGGAGAGGCCGGGGGAAAGTAAGCAGGGCAGAGACAGTTTGGGCCCCTGAGCAAGGGGAGTCCTGAGGTCATACGTGACCTTTCAGCTTAGCTCATGCAGCTACCTGATTGGGTTGCTGAGTTCCAGTTCCAAATTCTTCCAATCTCATTGGCTTAGCTCATCTTTTTCAGCTGGGCCCCAACTCATGGTCACTGACCAGCCTGTGAGGAGACGGCCTTTGGCTCTGCTGACCACCTGTGGTCTAAGCAGCTGTGGCCAGGAAGTGGGTCACATGGATGGAGGCGTGGGGTGCCACGCAGGGGAGGCTTACAGGGAGCCGCAGGTGGGGGCAGAGCAGACACACCTCGTTCTGGAATGTACTGCTCCTCTCACAGACAGCCAGTCCTTCAAGGCGGGCCCGGGGGGTTATAGGGCTTTTGTGTTTCCTTCACCTCATTGGTCCATAAGGGAGCTACGGAGGTGTCAACTCTGGGAACTAGGAGTTTTGCCAGAGGGAATGTTTATCGCTTTTGATCTGTCCGTGTTGCAAGAAACCTTGTTAAGCTTTGTTAAGAATTCCAGGTATTCTAGGGGCGCCTGGGTGGCTCAGTCGTTAAGCGTCTGCCTTCGGCCCAGGTCATAATCCCAGGGTCCTGGGATTGAGCCCCGCGTCGGGCTCCCTGCTCGGCTGGAAGCCTGCTTCTCCCTCTCCCACTCCCCCTGCTTGTGTTCCCTCTCTCGCTGTGTCTTTCTCTGTCAAATAAATAAATAAAATCTTTAAAAAAAAAAAAAAATTCCAGGTATTCTAGCAGCAAAGTCCACGCCCCTTTTCCTCTTGACAATCTGGGCCTGTCACGTGAGTGCACTGTGCCTCAGTTTCCTATTTTGTAAATATATACACTTCTTGGGAAGCTTACAGGATATTCATCAGCGTAGAAATGCTACGGAGAAGCGCAAAGCAGATCCTATAAATATAAACCCTGTGGGGAACGGTGAACTCAGTTCCCCCTTCTCTGTCTCCCCCCTAACTGGGCCCCCAGCCCAGGCCACCCTCCACAGTCCCCTGAGACCCAAGGTGGAGAGAGGAGGAGCCTCCTCCGCCCCTGGGCAGGCACAGGGAGGGGCTGGGCGTGGCCAGGCTAGGGGCAGCAAGGTGCTGACGGAGCCCTTCTCCCCATGATGGATGGCCCGCTGGCTGGAGCCGCAGTTCCAATTTGCTCCCCATTTGGACAGCTGCTCTACCCACAATTCAACTTGTCAGGGCCACAAATCACTCTGTGCCATCAGACCAAGTGGTGTGGGAGCCTGGAGGCAGGGACACGGTTCCTGGAGGAGCCCGGGCTGGGGAGAGGGGCCATGGGGTTGGGGTGCCGAGGCTATGAGGTTCGGTTCTATCCTGGGACCTCTGATCTTCCACACCTGCAAGCTCCAGCCACCCCCACAGTTCCAGATGACAGGCTCTATATCCACTCCTAAGCCCCATCCTCTTCCCAGGTCCCCCCGAAGCAAGTTCAACAAACCCTGTGCTTCTTGATCTACTGCCCCAAACTGTTCTCTGCCCAGCTCAACAGCCCGGGCCCTACTTGTGCTCAGAACTCCCCAGGGCCTCCTGCCCTCCAGTTCCCTCCGTGGGACTGATCTACTCCATCTCCAGGCCATCCTGGGAGTTAGGGCTATTCATTCATTCACTCCTTCCTTCATTCATTCTGAAAACATTGAGCATTCATTATGTCACCATCGTAAGCAAAACTGTGAGCCCACAGTCCAGGTGGCTGGTATTAGTTGAACAACTGGAGAAGTATATAGCTTCAAACTGAGACAACAGCTGAGTGAGGAGGAAAGATCCTGGGACCCATGAGGGCATGTTGCTGGGGAGTCTGCCAGGTCTACTGTCTCTCTCCACTCCCTTCCTTTAAAGCTCTGCTTAAGCCCACCTCCTCCAGGAAGCGTTTCCTGATCGCCCATCCATATACTCCATTAAGGGGCACCTCATGATGGGTCTCTGGATTCAAGACTTCTGGTGGTATCTTTTCTTTCTGTTAAGACTCCAAGAGTAAAGGCCCCTCCAAGCATGGTTTGGATACCACCAGCACCTCCTTAGGCCTCCTCCTACCCTGGCATGTGTCTTGGGCCTGGAGCTCCTCCGGTGGCCCCACCACATCCTGGGCTCAGAGGGCACTGAAGCTTCCTCCCCCCCCGCCCCCCCGCCCACCTCCACCAGGTGCCTCTGGGGCATCCAGCTTTTACTCTGTAGACCCAAAGATCCTCTGGTTCCCCTCCTGCCCCCTGGCCTCCCCCTACCTCTGCCCTCTGCTAATGATGATGTAGACGCAGACAGAGCAGGCTTTGATCTAGAGCAGCTGCCTCCCTCCTTGATGGATTTCCCGGCCTCAGATATCACTTTCCCCAGCCTGGTTACAGTGTTCCCGGATTCATCTTGCCGAAGGAGCTGGTGCTGCTGTACTTGGGAATGCACTGGGAAGGTGACTCTTCTCCATGTCCTTGCTGGGCCAGGATCTGGGAGCAGCTGGTGGTTGAGGGAGTGATGGCCTGGCTGGCAACCGGCAGGCTCCAGTGCTGATCCATCAGTTTACCTCTCTGCAGAATGGGTAGAGGTATACACACTTTCCCTCCTCAGACTGACCGGAAGTTGGAGAGGTGTGCAAGCTGGCAAGCTTCCTTTAATCCTGGGGTCTGGGAGGCAGAGGCTGCCCATCACCCATCACCATCCTCCAGAATGTCCCCATGATGAAATCTTCTAGAAAGAGCCAGCTCCCTTTCAGCCACTTCAGTGTGTGAACATCTGCTTTTAGACAAAAACCAAATGGGGAGGACAACTGTCCTCTGCGGAGCGGAACTCACCGTAGGATCCTCAGCGATGCGTTTTCCTGGTGAATTTCAACGAGTATTCTCTTGCCTGGCATTGATTTATTCTCCAACCTCTTGGGCACTCGTGGCTTGTATAAAGGGAGGAGGACGCACATCAGAGGCGGGTCTGCCGAGCTGATCTCAGCGGAGAGCCTTCCGCCCACCAGATATGTGGGAGCCGGCAGGAGTTGGGGGGAGGTGGTGCTCATCCCTCTGCGGGCCCGCGCTCACATGTCTGCCCCCCAGGGCATGCTGTTCTGGTACCTAGAGATCTGGGGGTTTAAACTTGGCAACCACCCCATGCTTCTAGGAGGGGCAGAACAAAGCTGCTTCCACCCTTGAGCCTCCCCTCCCCTCTCCTCTCCCTTTCGGTCGGCCCAGCGTTTCATCTCTCCTCCCTCCTCTTCCGCTTCCCACAGGCTGCGCTGGACAATCACCATTTGCCCCTCACTCTCTCCCCAGCTCGGTGCCCTTGTGTCGTCCCTGCCCTTGGGGGACTCTGATTGGGCAGAGGGGAGGCACCTGCAGAAGATCAAAGGGTGGGAGGGTAATAGGATGGGTGTTTATGGGCGGGTAGAACCAAAGCTCTGGGGTGCTGGCTCAGTTGGGAAAAGCTGAGGCTGGGACTCTTATTCTGGGGGGTCATGAGTTTGAGCCCCACCATCACGGAGGTAGAGATTACTTAAATAAAATTTTTTTAAAAACATTTAAAAAATGGGGGCGCCTGGGTGGCTCAGTCGTTAAGCGTCTGCCTTCGGCTCAGGCCTGATCCCAGGGTCCTGGGATCGAGCCCCGCATCGGGCTCCCCGCTCAGCGGGAAGCCTGCTTCTCCCTCTCCCACTCCCCCTGCTTGTGTTCCCTCTCTCGCTGTGTCTCTCTCTTCAAATAAATAAATAAAATTAAAAAAAAAAAAAACATTTAAAAAATGTACCAAAGCCCTGGCAATTCCCGTGTGGCATCTCCTCCATGCTCACCCTCTCTGGGCCCACTCTCTCCCTCGCTCCTGCAGGTTTAGGGGTGATCATGAGTCCCCAGGCATGTATCATCCCAGCTGGTTTTCCAGAGTCCTGTGTACACCTTTGGTGGGCCACCCCTGTTTGAGGGGCCATTTGCTTCCTGACTTGCCTTCCATTCTGGTCCTGGCCCATTTTCAATCCTGGTCCTTTTCTCTCTCATCTTTTCCCCTTTGCCCCTCCCAGGGCTCATCCCAGCTGGGAAGGGGCTGGCTGGGGAAAACCAGGGCCTTGAGGGCTGGGCTTCTGGGGGAGATGGTGGCCTGGAGTTCCAGGCGTGGTGAGGCCCATCAACTACTTGGAAGATTCTGAAATTAAGTTACAGTTGATTCATCCAGGGGTGCCCAGGCCCAAGGGAGTTGCTCCAGGTTAGTCAAACCCCCAGGAAGCAGGTTTATAAAATAGATCCCTTCCTTCTGTGTGTCTAACAAGGGGTCACATACCCAGTGGGAAGGATGTTTCCAGTTATTTGTCTAGGACACCCTTCCAGGGGGACCATCTTGGGGCAGGGAGGAGAAATTTGGTTCCTTGCAGCATTTTCCATAAAACATAAATCTCATGAAATGCTCCTTACAAGAGGGGTTTTTGTGGTCAAACAAATTAGAGAAATTTTGCATTCTGTAGCCTCCCAGTATGTTCCCTCTATCAAAGACTCTGAAATGCTCTGTGGTAAAGAATATCCTGCTTAATATGTGTTTGGCTCAGTGTCCCCAAAGCTGAATCAGGGAACCAAAATACCATTTTCCCCCCAAGGACTCATTTCCTGAGCCCAGGGTTCTAGAGAACGCACTTAGGATACCTTGATCACAGGCTCAGCGTGTGCAGCTCTGTGCGGGAGAGAAGTAAGAGCAGGCTTTCAGCCAGGCAGATAAGGCTGGAGTCCTGGCTCTGCTTCTTAGTGCCAGCCAGGTTTGGAGGCGGGGCGGCGGGGAAGCATCTACAATCTTTCAAGTCTATGTTTCTTCATCTTCTCACAAAAGGGAGAATCCACTGTTCTGAGGATTAAAGATGATAATCATATCTTAGCGAAGACTCTCTTGGTTGCAAGAACAGGATTCATGTTCAACAAAAAGGGAATGTATTGGAAAGATGCTGGGTGTCTTCGGGGACCCCCAGGGCAGAAGTGCAGCAGGAGGGCCAAGAACCAGGAGGAGAGTGGTAACCTAGGCAGTGTCCACATCCCACCCTTCATCTCTCCTTCTGTCTGCACATCTGCTTCCTCTGTCTTCCTCTGCAGACCATATGTTCTGCTTCCAGCGGTGTGGGGTCAGCGCGCTCCCCCCAGCTCCCATGACAGCCTCAGCTCTTGAGCTCCTGGCACCTCTTCCCCCTCTCAGTCTCAGTCTGGACTGGGCGCAGTGCCCCTCAGGACAAAGTCCACGCCCCCCCCCCCCCAGAAGAGAGTGCCTGATCGGCTCAGCGTGGTAAGTGTCTGCTCCTGTCGAACCATCTGCAGCCAGGGTGCTGGGCGCATGTGCCCACTCGGCCACCATAGTGTAGCTCATCCGGGTCAGGAGTGGTTCTCAGCACATGTGGTCCAAGCGTCACAGGCTGAGCAGATGTCCACAAGGCTGTCTGCTGTAACACATAGAGTGTCTGAAAGCAGGGTAAGTACTTGGTAAGTGTAGCTCGCGTGATTAAGCGAATTCTGTGTCTCTGAGAAGGAAGTGGCATTTAGCAACAACAAGGACTATTGCCCATCTCGAAGGGCTCCGCTCCCATCCCAGAAACTTTCATGTGCATAAAAATCTGGGATGCAAGACACAAGAAATTTTGCCCACAAAATGAAAAAAAATTGGTAATTCAGACTATAGTCAAACAAAAAAACTCTGTCCATCAAAAGACATCGGTAAGAGTAAAAAGGCAAGACACCAAGTTGGAGAAGATATTTGCAATGCATGTGTCCAACGAAGGCCTGGAATCCAGAATATCTACAGAACACCTATAAATCGATAAGGAAAAGACAGACAATCAGATTACAAAATTGGCAAAAGACCTGAACAGGCATTTCATAAAAGAGGAGGCCCAAATGGCCAATAAACATAAGGAAATGTGCTTAACATCATTAGTCACCGGGGAAATTTAAGTTGAAGCACAAAATGATACTGCGGCGCACCCACTGGAATGGCTCAGATGAGCAGAGAAATGTACCAACCGTCCGGGAGGATGTGGCTCGAGCGGGACTCAGAGATGGTGCTGGCCAAAGTCTGCACTGGTGCAGCCACTTTGGAAAATCACTGGGCAGCATCTTTTACACCCGAACACAAGCAAACCCTAGGATGCAGCAGTTCTATGGGTAGCAGATAGATACCCTTCGGAAATGCATGCAAGCGTCCACAGAGACGCGTGTTTCGGCATGTTTACAGCAATCCTGTCCTAAAGCTGGAAACACCTCAGTGCCCACTCCCCTCGGGATGCAGACGCACGGCACAGGTGGGCTGGAATGCTACTCGGCAGCGAGCTAAATAAACCACATTGGCGAGTAACAGTATGAGGGAGCCTCCCAAACGGTGTCAGGCAGAAAAGGCCAGACACAAACTTTTGTGTAATTCTAACGCATGAGAAGTTCAAAAGCAAGCAAGACGGATGTAAGCTGTTAGAAGTCAAGATAGTGGCACCCTCTGGGGAAGTTAGTGACGGAAGGAGGTATGGGGGGATTCTGAGGGCTTGTTCGAGTTCTATGTTTTGATCCGGTGTGGATTAAACAGGGGCAATTTGTGAGAATGCATTAAGCCATCCTCTTATGGCTGGTCGGTTTTCCGTATTCATGTATCCACTAATAACATTTATGAGAAACCTCGGAGAGCTGATTTTAAATGCAAGTTCCTAGGACCCGCTCCCAGAGACTCTGATTCATTGGGTCCTGGGTGGGACCTGGGAGTCTGCATTTGAGCCAGCTCCCCGGGTGATTGTGGTGCAGGTTGAGTCTGAGCAGCAGACTTTAACCTGGTCCTGGCCGGTGCTGGAGAGCGTCAGGTGGAACTGGGCCATTCTTGGTGGCCTGCCCAGTCGGCCCGAGGCGCTGGGAGAACGGTTCAGGGTGCTGAGCAGGAGAAGGGGAGATGGAGGGGGCCGGCTGAACGGGCAGGTAGAGCTTGGACACCCAAGGGAGCCCTTGTTTACTGGAGCACTCTCGGTAGAAAAGGAGGTGTGGACTTTCAGGCAAGAGTTGCCAGAGGGTAAGATGTGTGAGGTGACCCTCGGAGGGCCAACCATTCTCAAGTCAGGTGTGGATGCCAGGAGGGCTCCATTTGATGTCCCAATTAAGTGAGTCTCTGGATCTCAGTTTGTCTTGTTCAATGTGGAGGAGGGACACTCTTGATAGCCTCAGAGATGGGTTCTAGCCTGAGTTCTATTTCCAGTCCTGCCCTGTAATACCTGTGTGGTCTTGGGCCAGTCCCCTGCCCTCTCTGGGCCTCAGGTTTGCCCCCATAAAACAAAGGGTGGGACTATATGACCCCGACCTCTCTGTCCGCCTGGCCACCTTGGAACAGCTCTCCCCCCAGCCCTGAGCTGAGACCCATCCTCCACACCTCGTGGAGGGTCCTGCTGTTGACAGCACGGGCCATGGATGCTGACGAAGGTCCGAGGGTCTGTTAGAGGTCTATTTCCTCCCCACTTCCTGCCCTGTCAGCTGACAATGAACTCTTGGAGGGCAGGGCTGGGCTCTAGCTCATCTCTGTCCCCAGCAGTGTCAGGTACAGCAAATGGTAAAAGCTCTGGGGCCTCTGCTCTGGCATGCTGGGGCTCTGGTTCCTTCCTTTCTGGGAATAGTACAAGGACACACAGGTCCCAGGGGCAAGGGGGTCTGTAGTGCCAGGCCCCCTCCGGCTGGCCTATGGTAAGACTTGACTCCCAGAGGATAAGGAGAACCAGAGAGGCGCCCCCACCTCTCCCTCAGGCCCAGAGCCCGTGCAGGCGGGCAGGCGGGCAGGCGGGTGGTTCTGGCTGTCTCTCTGCTGAGTTCATTAGAGGGTGAATTATTAACTCCTGGCTGGGGCAGGGCAGCCAGGGCCCCGGGCGCCCCCTGGAGCCGACAGGGGTAGGCCTGCACTAATTGAAGGCTTAATGAATTTTCCCGGTGGAGGCTGCAGCCGGTGCCTTCCCTCTGCCATCTGGCCGTTTGTCTTCTCCTGGTGGGATTAGCCTCTGCCCGCTCCTCCCGCCTGGGCCTCGAGCACTGCGGGCTCCCAGCCTGGATCTCCACCGCGGGGGCTCCTTCCTGGGCCCCTCGGCCCCTCAGCCTCTCGGCCAGGTGCTATGCTCCCATCACTCCTCATTCTTCGGCCTTCAGGCTTACTCCAAATTTTGGGTGTTTCCACTTAGGCCCTGGAGATTCACCAGCCACCCCTGACTGGTCTGCCAGAATGTTCCAGAGGTGGGCAGGGCTGAACACTCTTGGCAGGCCTTCCAGGGGTTCCTGAGGACTCAGGGTATCGGTCTTCACATCCCATCGCTGTTTGTGTGAACAAGCCACTCCCTCAGGCCAGGTTCCAGAACTGAGTGCGTGGTTCCTGGGGATGTGCTGGCTACAGAGGCAGGTGAGGGAGAGAAGGACTGCTCAGAGGTGACTCCCCAGAAACAGGGTGGGGCAGACAGAGGGGGGAACTTAGGTCAGGGAGCTCCTACAGCGAGCCAGGCATCCCTTATCTGATCCTAATACTCAGCAACATCCTTTTTTTTTTTTTTTAAAGATTTTATTTATTCATTTGAGACACAGAGATAACAGAGAGAGAGAGAGCATGAGCAAGGGGAGAGGCAGAAGGAGAAGGAGAAGCAGGCTCCCCGCTGAGCCAGGAGCCCGACATGGGGCTCGATCCCAGGACCCCGGGATCATGACCTGAGCCAAAGGCAGACACTCAACCCTCTGAGCCACCCAGGCGCCCCATCATTTTTTTTTCTTAAAGAATTATTTATTTATTTATTTTAGAGAGAGAGGGAGAGGGTGAGAGAATCCTCAGGCAGACTCTGCACTGAATGTGGAGCCTGCCACGGGGCTTGATCCCAGGACCCCAAGATCATGATCTGAGCCCAAATCAAGAGTTGGACCCTTAACCAACTAAGCCATCCAGGCGCCCCCTCCTCAGCAACTTCTTGATGTAGCTATAATGTCCGATTGTACACATGGGGACATGGGGGTGCAGGGAGGTAGCTCATTTGATTAATATCCTGCTGTTGGTACAGGGAGTCTCCAGGGCTGGCTGCTCCAGGGCCCACAGAGGCTCCCAGTTAAAGGCACCTGTGAGTTTGTATTGGCCATTCGGCAGCAGGGAAGTGTTTCTGGCACATCTCCGGGTGTGAAGACTAGAACCTGGTGTTCCACTGTCTGATCTTGTGCAGTTTCCCACTTTCTTTCTTTCCCTACAGCCACTGGCTGCCCCGCCCCTACAGAGTGGGAGGAGGGCAGGGTGGGGCAGTGAGAGAGCCCTGGGGGGGCTGCCAAGGGACCTGGGCTCCTGCCCTGCTCTGCCACTGGCCTGATAAGTGACTTTGGGTTTTCCACTTGGGCCTCAGTCTTCTCATCTATAAAATGGAGATTAACAATCGCTGGGCTGCTGACTTCTCCAGATGCTGTGGGGCTCCCACCATCAGAGCTCTTTGGTGGAGGGCTGTCACTGTCACTGGCCTAGGGTGCCCACCGTCCCCCCAGCATCTTCCAGGCCATCTGCTACCCACTCACACCAGGAAACCCCAGAGCCTCAGGGACCTAGGCTCCAGGCTCACTTCTGCTATTCACTCTGCATGCCCTAATAAGAAAAGTTACCAATCTCTCGGAACCTCCCACCACCACCCCTCCCCGCCCCAAAGCAGGAGTGGAATTGGACCCAGCCCCTGTCCCAGGCAGGTCTTTGCCATGGGGCCTGAGCGGACACTCATGCGCCTGGGGCCAGAGCTGGGACTGGAGAGGGCCGGGTTGGTGGGGGTGAGGACTGGGGTTAGGGTTGCTTTAGGGACTGAAACTTACTTGGAATTGGGATAGAATCTGGATTCTTGTCAATTCCAGGTCAGGAACAAAGCTTCAGACCAGATTTGGGATTGGTGTTCTGAATGCTCCTTGGTTAAGGACTGGGGTCAGGAGTGGGGTTGGGTTGGGGTCTGCCCCTGGGATCGCTGTGTTAAAGGCCAAGACTGGAGTAGTGGAAGCATGGGGAGGGATGGAAAGTAGGAGTCAGAATGGGGAACTCGGGGCCTGCCTTTGCCCTGACCCACTGCTGGGCCCTGGGCTCATCATTTTGCGCCCTCAGCCTCAGCTTCCTTCCCGGTCTGCGAATAGGGGGTCGTCACTCTGTCCTGTGTCCTAACAGCTCCCATAGAACAACACTAGCCACCATGCCATGAGCGGCTCCTGCCTTAGGCTCGCTGCTAATGCCCTCTGTGTATCTTCTCTAATTACGACAAGCAAAGGAGAGAAGAGATGGAAAATCGCCATGACAGGCTACAAGGCACCATAAACGAGGAAATATGTGAGGGTCATATTTGTGCCAGGCCTTGGGTATCTCTTGCTTTCTATAGATCAGCCCCCTCCAGCTGGGCCCCCAAATAGCAGCTTGTCCTGTCTGGCTGCAGGCTGGGCATCTCTTGGGTTCCTTCTGAGCCCTGGGGCCAGGGAGAGGGACCTGGAGCTGCCTCTGAGTCTCCAGAGGGGCACTGGGGAGGCCCTCCCAACCATCACCATGACCTTCCTGCCCCGCCCCCCCCACCCCACCCCCGGCTCCTCCCAGGACCTCTAGAGACCATCATAGCCTCCAGCTCAGGGTGTCTGGCTGCTCCGGAAGTGCTCGGCAGGGCAATCCAGCCACTCTGCCTCCTCCATGGGAGCAGCTTCCAGCCCAGGACCCTGGACCCTGCACCCCTGAAGTGAGGGGGGAGAGCTGGGCTGGGTACCCATCTGTCTCTCCCAGCACCCGGTGTGCTAATAACATGTTCGTGTTGCTTGGAGATGTGCTGAGCTCTCAGAGCCTGTCAACCCCTTAAAGCCACTCTTGGGGGCAGGTGACCCTGGGGCTCCACGACAGAAGCCACGAAGAGGGGCAGGGCCTTTCTTTCTGACCTCGAGTCTAAGATCCACCGCGCGTCATGCCTACGCCTACTCCCGTCCTGCTCCAGGCTCTAGACCTCTCTGTTCTCCTGGCAGGTTCACGTAGGAATGGTCTGGTTCACGTGGGAATGGTCTTCCTCTTCCCCTGTCTGGAAGCCCCTGAATCGTTTCCATCTACTAGAGGTATTTTGGTAGTCACTCAGAGTGGCAGCTGAGTCCACTCTCAGGGGCCCGCACGCGCCCCCTGCTCCAGCCTAGAGGCCTCGCTGTGTCCCCGGATCGTGCCCTCAGCCTCCTGTTGCAGGGTCTCGGCGCTCCCGACTCCATCTGCTCAGAACGCTTCGCTCTGCACGTCCGTTCCTGAGTCGGCTCTCAGGGGACCCAGAGGCAGCCGCAGGCCTCCGTAAATGCAGGCGGGCCCCAGCAGGGCCTGGAGCTTGGTGCAGGGGTAGGTGGCTGGGGGAGGTGGAGCCAAGCCCAGCCACAGAAGTGACACCAACGGCAGCCGAATGGGGCCTCTGCAAAGCGGGCGCTGGCTCCTTGGCCACATGAGCGTTCACCGTGGGCCCGGGATGCGGACCTTGGCGCCAAGCGCTCCGTTGCCTTAGTCTTCACGTCTGCGAAGACCTTGGTCCCTGCATCCCTTCTGGCCCTGACATTCTGAGTCAAGACCAGCTGGGATCCCGCCGGAGAAACTGACGCACAGAGTGGGAGGGTCTGACCCGGGAAGAGCGGTCGGGCGGAAGTATGGGGCTCAGAGGGGGAGGGGTCGTTAAGAGGGCAGCATGAGGTCCACAGGGTGTGCAGGTCGGGTCAGGAACGTACCCTGCCTTGCCTCACTCCTGTGTTTGGGACCCTTGGGGTGTCTCTTCTTTTTCCCAGGAGCAGCGTGGCTCCAGGCCTGGGGAGCCTGGGATGTACCCTGAGCAGACGCTAGGGGGCGCTGGTCTCCTTGTGAACTTGGCTGAATTTACACTCTGGGAAGGGGTAGATGGGGGAGGGGCATGTCTAAGCCCTGATTTTCCGGGTGGGGTGAGCCTGGGCTGACCAGCCAGGCTGCTGCGGGGGGGGGGGGCAGCAGCAGGGTCCTTTTACCAGGGCTCGTCTCAGCTGCCTGGAGGAACCGGCCTCAGGCCATCCTCAGTGGGCTGAAAGATCCGGAGGCTCAAGGGGGTTCAGACAGGGGGAGGGGAGATATGGGAGACGACGCTGCCACCCTGGCTAGCAGGTGTCTTGCCCCAGCTTGCTGCTGGGGTATGAATATTTTCATGCCTCTTTTCCATCTCCCCGCACAACTGAGGGGCTGGGCAGGGGCCTCCAGGGTGATGCCCTGGGTCTTTTACACCTCTCCTCCCAAATCTGCCAAGTTTTCAAACCACCAACTAGCACTCATAAATCAAAAAGGAATTTTTGGGGGTGCCTGGGTGGCTCAGTCGGTGAAGTCCCGAGAATTGAGGGCTTACCGGCCTCAGTTTCTTCATCTGTAAAATGAGTAGAAGAAGAGAACCAATCTCCCAGGATTGCTGTGAGGATTCCAGGTAATAAGGCAGGTAAGGCTCTTAGGGGAGTGCCAGGTACAGCCAAGTGCTCAGTACATTTTATTTATTTTTATTTTATTTTTTTAAAGATTTTATGTATTTAAGAGTAAGAGAGAGAGAGCACGAGCAGGGGGAGGGGCAAAGGGAGAAACAGACCCTGAGATCATGACCTGAGCCAAAGGGCAGACACTTCACCGACTAAACCACTCAGGCACCCATGCCCAGTACGTTTGAGATTTTATTTTTAGCAAACCTGATAGCGGGGAAGAAAAGAACAGAATGCAAAGTCAGGCAAATCTGGGTTCAATTCCTGGCTCTGACACTTGCTGGCTGTGTGACTTCAGCCATGTCAGCTAAGCTCAGTTTGTTCATTTGTAAGGTGAGGTTTAAATAATGACCTACTTACCTCCCTAGGTTCTTGGGAGAGTTGAGGGGTCCATCTGCAACTTGGCTCTGGGTTCAGCACGGAGCTGATGCTCATTATCAGTTAACTTTTCCTGCCCTTCTTCTGTCTTGCCTTCAAATCCCCGACCCGGAGTCTGAACATAGCCTCACCTGGTCCTCTTTGGCCACTGTGCCTTGACTCGAGTCGCTGTCTGGTCCCGGTGTCCTGTCACACTTGCTAGTCTTGGGCTGCCACAAGTCAAGGCTGCCCTGACCCCGGGTGGCAGATGCCAGCCTCCTGGGCTATTTGAAGTCAGATGAGACAACAGGTGGGAGAGCTCTTTGCCGACCGTAACTCTGTACACGTGAGGGGTGAGGGCGCCGCCTGCATGTGACACAAAGACCTGAGAGCAGTCCCGCCCGAGCCCTCTAGAAGCAGGAGGTCCTTGGCCCACTACCTCCTTCTGAGCCAGCCTGGAGTCTGCTCCCAGCCAGGGCTCTTGCTTCTCCATCCTAAATGCCATTTCCCCTGTCTGGGCCCGAGCCACTGCCGGCTGTCTGGGGCGGCTGGAAATTTCTCAAATGTCGCTTTGATTTATGGCTCTAGTTAATTCTCGAGGAGGCCCGTGAGATGCCCTGAGCTCTGGAGCCTCAATGGGATAAATCATTTAACAGGTGGTTAAATATTCTTTAAGGTCTAAAGAACACAGGCAGGGTCTAGACTGGGGACTGAGGCTGGGGGAGATGGCAAATTTCTGAGCGGAGAAAGGGAAAACTCTGCAGCCATTTCAGAGCCACGGGGGACAAGTTGTCATCAGCCGTGGCTGGAGGTGGCACCCGGGGGCCCCTTCGTACCCATGGACCCAGAAGGCTGGGGGCACCTAGGCATGGGAGGGTGCGGGGATGACAGCAGGTGGGCAGAAGGCAGAGGCAGCCTGCTGGGCCCCCTGCCAGTTGTGTGCTCCAGCCGTGTGGTCCCTCTGCGGGGAGGCGCCCTTAGGACCCCAGATGCCTTTGGTTGGGAGTGAGGACTCTGACAGCCTGATGGTGCGGCTGGCCGGTCTAAAAGAGTAGGCGGTGGGGAGGCCTCAGGCAGATTGGACAGCGACAGCCCTACCTGGCTTTCAACTATGAAATGACACAGGACAAGCCAAACCAAACAGAACTGGGCTATCACTCTGGAGACCCCAGAATGATGTCATCCCTCTATCGTACCTCTGCAGGGAGCATTATGGGTTCAAGGGGCACTCCCATCCTTGGTAAGGTTTAATCCTCACGCAGGCTCCAAGGGCAGCGGGGCGAGGGCTACTACCCTGGTGTCTGAAGGAGAGAACAGGCTCCGAGAGGCTGAAATCCTGCCTGAGGCGGCACAGCGGGTCACAGGCCAGAGGGGATCCAGGAGGATGCAGCTCACCCAGAGGGAAGACGCCTCAGGCTCGGGGGCATCAGGAAGGGGACCCAGAGGTCACAGGCCCAAAGTACCCATTTTAAAGATGAGGAGACAGGTCCTGAGAGGGGAAGAGATGGACCCAAGGGACGGATAGTGGCAGAGATGGGGGCAAAGTCTCGGGGAGAAGACCTAAGGGCGAATGTCTGCCCCCCACCAAGTGTCCTCCCCTTGGGACTGTTTCCTGTAAGTGAAGGTTGTATTAGAGTCTCAGGAGGCTGTGAAAATTGAAGTGGCAGTAGTCCAGGTGGGAGGGCAGCGGGAGCGGGAGGCCCCCTGGGATAGCCTCCCCTCCCTCCCTAGTCCCCCATAGTGTCCCCCGTGCTCACATTCCCTTCTGCTCCCCCATCCCCCATCTGTCTGATGCAGCCCTGGGGTGCAGGGCCAGGCTGGGGTGAGGCATCTCTATGTCCCGTGGGAGGACAGATTTGTCTGGGGCCAGGGCTCAGCTCCATGGGTGGGGAGGAGCAGGAGAGGCCCAGGCTGACATCCTGCCTGAGCCTGGACTGACAGGGAGGCAGGTCGGCTTCAGGGCATCAGGGCTGGTGGGGTGGGGGGTCATTCCCAGGAGGGCCTCCTGCCCCTAACTTTCTTTCTTTCTTTCCTTCTTTTTTTAAGATTTATTTATTTATTTGAGAGAGAGAAAGGGCACGGGTGAGTAAGGGGAGGGGCAGAGAGAGAGGGAGAGAGAATCCTCAGACAGACTCCCCGCTGAGCATGGAGCTGGACTCAGGGCTTGGTCTTGATCCCAGGACCCCGAGATTATGACCTGAGCTGAAAACAAGTGTCGGATGCTTAACCGACTGAGCCACCCAGGCACCCCTGCCCCCAGCTTTCTGAGCAGGTCAGAACGCACAGGAACAGCTCGAGTGGGCACAGGGCCCCACACAGGTGCGCAGCAGGCTGCCCTCCCCTGGGCGGACCTACCCCACTTCCTATCAGAAAGCTCCAGGAATCGGTGTTTACTGTGGTGGATGAGCTGGACCCATGGCTGACGGGACCTCTGGAACCCCTCGGGAGGTTCTGAGGGCGCAGGAGGCAGTCCAGGAAGCTGAAGTTGTAAGCCTGACTCTTGTTTTGGGGACAAGGCCAGTCCCCTCTTTCCTGAGCTCTGACCAAGCCCTCAGGGGACCCTGGAGCTGCCATAGACAAGTGCTGGGTCAGGGTCAGGGGGATCCCTAGGGTATCTGCCACTCACCCCTGCAGCTGCGTGTGTGTGTGTGTGTGTGTGTGTGTGACACAGGGAAATGTCACACCACAGGGCTCACACCCACGTCTCCAGCCCACAGTGGCCAATGCTCCCAGGTTGCCTGCTTGTGGCCTGGGAGTTTCACACCCACGTCTCCAGCCCACAGTGGCCTGGCTGGGAGTTTCTTGTGCCTGTGGTTGTTCTCTCTCCCGGGCTAGTGCTTCTTGGCCCCAGCAGCACCCACCCCCAAAACCTCCGAGGTTACATGGCACAGGCTGGGTCCTGGCAGATGCCCCACAAGGTGAATATGCAAGTGTTGCCAGGGTGAGAGAGGGGACGGAAGGGGCCCAGGGTCCCCCAGTGAGCCGGGCTGAGTCGCATCTGGGTGGAGGCCAGGGCTGGGGTGGGAGTGAGAGGAACAGGTCTTTCTGGGTGTGCAGTGACAGGCAGCTCCTGGAGCATCTGGGCACCCCCATCTTCTGAGTCATCCTATCACTCTCTCTTACAACCATGGAGGATGAATGAATAACTCACAGGTGGCTCTCACTTTATGAAGTAGTCATCCTTCCCTGGCCTCCAGAGTAATTAACTCTCCTGCAGGCAGAGCAGCATCAGAAGCCCATTAACACCCTGTCCCTAGGACCTGCATCAACCCGCTGTCCGGGTGGGGCTTCCTGGGACTGAGTAGTGAGTGGTTTGCCCAGGGAGCCCAAGGCGAGTGGGGTCTTGGTTCTAGCTCCTGGGTTCTCAGTCTGGAGCAAACTGTTGCTCATGGCTTTCGCAGAGAGCTAGGGGTTGCAGTTAGACGCTTAGAAGGACTTCCAGAGGACGAGGTTGAGGTTAAGGAGGATCTTCAGCCTCTGGGGCTGCTGGGGACTTTAGATATCTTTCTTTTTGTAGCTAAGGGCACAGAGTGGGGGGAATCGCCGCCTCCACATCTCATAGCTTGTGGGCAGTAGACGGGGGAGCTCCAGTCTGGGGCTCTTTGCATTAATTAGGCTTTCTGCTTACCCCCAGCAATGTCTCCAATGGGGCTGAGAGATAGTAGAGACACTCCTCCAGGAAGGGATGAGTCCTAGGGGGATCTAGTTCACCTTGCCCCGGGTCGCCACCCCTCGGGTGCCTGGGAAAAGGGTCTAAAACCTAGGGGGCGAGGAGCCTGGGGTGCAGAGAAGAAAGCCCCTCCAGACCTGTGTCCATTCACCCAGTGTCTACCAGTCACCTCCCAGGCTCTGTGTGGGCACCATCCCTGTCCTCTGGAGTACCACAGCAGACGAGGACTGGGTGGGCTGGGCAGCTCAGAGGCCCAGAGCGAGTGGAGGGAGCACAGGGGCCTGCAGGTGCCAGAGTTCAGGGCCTGGGCTGAGGGTCGCATCAGCCTGGAGTTGTTGGCTGTTTTGGGGGATCCCCCTCCCCAGCTGGAGTCAACAAGTTGGGGCAGGAAGAGGGGGAAGGCAGAGCCTTGAAAAGGAGTTAAGAGTATAATATCCAGCCTCAGACAGACTAGTACCCTCTTCAGTCCCCTAACAGCACATTGCACCCTCGTGGCCCTGCTTTTGTCTGAGCCGTGCCCTGGAATAAAGAGCCTCTGGATGGCTCTTTCCACTCTGTGAACAAATGTCCATCTGACCACGCAGGCCCCTCCTCCAGGAATCCTTTCTTGATCCCCCCCTGCCCCCCCCCCCCCCCCCCGCTCTGAGACCCATCCCCCACACCTGGGGATTGGGCCAGGTGTCCCTCTTCTGGGCTCCCCATACACCCCTTGCATTGAAATGGCTTCTGGGCCTTAGTCATCCAAGCAGCCCTGTCCCAGCACCTACCACCTGCAGGCAGAGATCAGGAGCTCCAAAATCAGCTGCTGAGTCAGCAGGTGGGCGGCCAGCCAGAGGATTCATCTCACTGTCCGGCCCTCGCACCGGTTTGCTGTGTGACCTTGCACAAATCACTTTGCTTCTCTGGGCTGGGGGCTGAGCTACTGTTTTCCACATATTTTTGAAATGCATTTAACATCAGGACACCATACAGTCACAATATGTTGATTTATGAAACCTAAAACTGAGACAAAATTTTGTAAACTGAGGTTTCTCTTACTACAGGTGTCATACTCTTTTATTTTGCATTCGCTTTCCTCCCCACGTCCCCCCCCACGCCCCCCGCCACCCCAAAGGCTGGTCACAATCCATGAACTGGTTCTCCCCCTCATGGTTGACAATATGCAGTTGGAAAATACTTCCTGGGATGGTCCCAAGCTTCTCTGCTGCTCATTGCTCCTGCAACTGCCTTCTCCCTCCAAAGACTTTTCCGATGTCCCCAACAAAGACACAGATCCTGCCACCCGGCACCCCCGAGCAGCTTTATGTTTATGCCAGGGACCATCTTCTGTCCTCTATCTCGTGCTGGCCTAGAACATCCAGCCGTGGGGGCTGGCACTGTGTGCCTCGGCGTCAGGAATGAGGCTTGAGGAGGGCATGGCCTGGTCCCCAGCTGTCTGGGGGAGGTATTGGCCAAGCTGTGCCTGAGCGCCTCAGGACAGAGTACACGAACTCCTGCCAGGCTCTCAGAGCAGGGTGGGGAACTGAGCCCCAGCCCCCAGCCCCCAGCCCCCAGCCCCCAGCCCCATGCTCCTGCCTGGTGGAACAGGCCTCTGGAAAGGTCCAGCAGAGGCACCTCCTGCCCTGGGCCCCACCTAGAGATCTCTCCAGCCCTCCTCTGCTCTGGTCCTGCAAGGACCCCAGCATCCACCTTCTGGACCCCTCCAACAGGGAAAGGACGTGCAATTAGAAGGTATACTGGGACGACAGGCATAAATCAGGTGTCTGGATGAACCAGGATGGGTGGTGATCCGATGGGGGCCCACCCAGCCCTCCTCCCCTTCCAGGCTCGGAAGCAGGCACGAGGCTCGCTCCTGCTCGCCTGAGCCTCAGGAGGCCTGCAGACGCTGCAGTCTCCGCCTCGCTGTGGCTGCCGTCGCTCTCACAATGTAGTCAAGCCCCTGAGCCGACCCTGCTGACCGCCGGCCCCCTTCCTCCCTGCCCGCCAGTCCCCGGTGTTGGGTGAGGTTTAAAGTTCCAGCTCGGCAGGGACACAAGGACCAGAGGAGGGGTGGCCACATGACCCAGTCGTGGCCAACGAGATGTTGAGGGGAAGGTTTCTCCCGCCACGGAAGCGGCCAGGGGCGCAGCGCCTGGGCCCCTCCATCCGCCTCTGGCTGTCTGGGTGGTAGGGTGCGAGCTCAGAGCTTCTGTAGTCGTGGCCGACCCCGAGGGGGATGGAGCAGGACGATGGAAGGAGCCTGGGTCTTGGTGACAGGAATCCTGATTGGCTGAGGGCCATGGGGCCACTTAGTATGAGTTTGTTGCACAAAGGCAGGTGTGGTAGACTCCGTGGTGTTACCTGCCCGACAGCCGTTACTGCTCCCTCCGCTAGGGGCCCTTGGCTTTCCTTTGAGGAACTGGCCCTTTGCCTCTCTCAGTGTGTGGGTTTGTGTAGGAGTCCCGCTACACATACACACACACACACACACACACACACACACAGGCTTGGCCCATCAGCACTTTCATCTTCCTGGTCAGTGTGATGGGTTCAGGGGGAACGTGTGACCCAGTAGAACCCATGAAGCTCAGTTAAGGGACACGTGGGAAAGAGAAGCTTCCCTCCCCCCCGCCCCCCGGCACTTGGAGGGTCTGAAGCTAGGGGCAACCATTGTACTGCTCTGGGAAGACCCTGGGTACTTGATGGGGAGACGACGTATGGGTGTCCCACAATCAGGGCTACCCCCCGCGTCCCAGTGCCGTCGGCCGGGAAACGTCTACCCGTAGGCTCGGGGGTGGGCGGTCGGGAGAGTCCCGCTGTGCTGTGACTGCCCGTTCCCAGGGCGCACGTCCTCCTACCACGGCTGAGTCATGGTCAGCCACCAGCTGCACGTCACTGAGCCCAGTTGGGAAGAGGTGCACACAGTTGGCGCTTGCCAGTCCGTGTGGACCAGCTCCTGTACCCCACTGGGTTAGCCGCTCTAGCCAGGCTTTGTGCCACTTATAACCGGAATAATCTGACCTCCATACCTGTCTCACTATTCCGGGAGGGAACTCCTTCTCAGTTGTGCTTGTGCTCCCTTTAAGACTGGGCAAATATCCTGCGTCTCCGATTCATTGTGCCATGGGGGTAGCTGGGGTTTCCTTGGGCTGCGAACACCTCGAAGCTCCTCTACGGCCTGACCCGAGGCTTCTGTCTCCCCTCCCCCCCCCCCCCCCCCCCAGACGCTAGCTCATCTTTGAGCCTGGGCTCTTACAAAAGGCAGGAAAAGCGGGGCCTTCAAGCAGCTTCCTCTCTGCCTCCACTACCGGGGACCTGGCTGCCTGTGTCTTGTTTTGGTTTGTTGTGGGGAGTGGACATAGGTAGGGAGGCAGGGGCAGAGAGAACCCCCCCTCCCCCTGGGCTGCGGGGAGGATTCAATCACGTCAGGCCTCGGAGTACTCTGGAACCTACTTCGCACGCGTGGTGCTGCCTTCCTGCCGGCCATTACCATAACTGTGTCGCTGTCCTGTCCACACACACACACACACACCCTGCGTGCCCCCTTGCTCTTCCCGAAGCTTCCCCATCTCATTAAATGGCAGCTCCATCCTTGCAGTCAGACCCAATACTTGGAGTTGTCCCCTTGTCCACGCACACCCAGTCCATCGGCTAGCCGGCCAGCTCCACTTCCAGATGCCGGCCGGGTCTGACCACTCCTCACCACCTCGCTGCTTCCCCTCTGGTTCGACTGTTCCTCGTCTCTCTGGGAGGAGTGCCACAGCCTGACCCCCGCCCCATCCTCAACCCAGCAGCCAGAGTGATCTTGTTAAAACCTAGACCAGGGGCGCCTGGGTGGCTCAGTCGGTTAAGTGTCTGCCTTTGGCTCAGGTCATGAACCCAGGGTCCTGGGATCAAGTCCCTCATCGGGCTCCCTGCTCAGCGGGGAGTCTGCTTCCCTCCTCTTTATCCCTCTGCCCCTCCCCCTGCTGTGCTCTCTCAAATAAATAAATAAAATCTTTAAACAAACAAACACCTAGGTCGGACCATTCCACTCCTCTGCTCTGACCCCCACTCCAAGTCAGAGCCACAGAGCCCTAAGGATCTGCTCCACGCACCACCCCCCCTTGTTCCTCAACCACACCAGCACACTCTGCCTCTGGGCCTGTGTAGGTCTACTCCTGTCTGGAACATTCTCCCTCCCAGATTTCCCCATGGCTTGGTTCCATCAGGGCACCTTCTCGGGGAGGTGCCCCCTGCATCCCCGATCATGCCATCTCCACCTCCGCCTCCCCCTACTTTGCCTCCCCCGGCACAGGCCACCAGCCTTTCACCTCTGTGTTTGACAAATCATCTGCTCAGTGGCACCTCTCCTCCACCCACAGGGGTGGGCGGGGCGCGGGGCAGGACCACCAAGTCACTCACCTGGCCGAGATGACATGTTCCTGGCTGGCCCAGAAAGGGCTGGCCTGGGGCCCTCTTGTCTTCCTGCTCTATTCCCAGGGCCTGGATCAGAGCCCGGCGGAGGGGAAGTGTGCAGTGCATATACATTTGACTGGCTGCCTGGTAGTCTCAGAATACTTTCCTGCAGCTGCTCTGAAGGGAGTTAATGTGGGGGTGGGCCCACTGTGTGCCCATGCTGCGTGTGGCATGGGGGGCTCCTGAGAAGTAGGGAAGAAAGCATGGCCCCTGCCTTCAGGAGCTTCACTCTGCCCAGTATGTCTCACATCCATGAGCCAAGGAGGACCTGACAGGTCATGGGCCAGAGGAGGTGTCCCCAGGCCAGGGCTCATGGAGGGTACTGGACCCTGGGCAAGGGAAGGAAGTGTGGGCTGATGGTACTTCTTATACTCTCCCCAAATTCAGATCCATCTCCTTATCCCTGTCCCTGTTCATGTCTTTGTTATCTCCCATCTGGAACATTCCAGCATCCTCCCAGCCGCCAGGCATCTCCCTTTAAATCAGCTCGAAGTTGTCAGAGCCCTGTTTGTAAAACACAAAGCTGAACCTGCTCCTCTCCTGGTTAAGGCACCTCCACCACTCAGGGCAGAGCCTCTAACTGGGGCCTGCTGGTCAAACAGCCTGCAGCCATGATTTGCCAGGACCCCTTGGCAATGGCCTACACTGCATTTCTGAGAAATTTCAGTTAATTGTTTATCTTTTTAAATCAGGAGATTTCATTCATATAAAATCTGGCTTTCTGGCTTTCCTTGAAAAAGCAAAACCAGATGTGACTACATTGGGCCCAAATCTCTGCAGGCAGGAGTGCCAAGGGGCTGGGTAGGGGAGGCCCCTGCTCGAGTCTGGGCTCTCCAGCTGGCCACAGTCCTCACCATGCCCTATTGCCCCTCAGCACACGGGGCTGTCTCTGCTCCTCTCCCCCACACACCCTGCTTCCCTCAGTAAGGTCTCTTGTTTGACTTCTTTGACACTTGGTTTTGTAATCCTTGGTCTAAGGAATGAAGTCCCAGCTCTTTCTGAGTGTACAGTGTCTTCTGTCAGGCTCCTGCGTACATCTCTGACTTCATCCGTTGCTTCTCCTGGCTTGCTCCTTCGACTCCAGTAATAAGGAACTACTTATAACTTCCTACAATCACAACGCTGTTATATTTCTCTACGCCTTTGCCACCTCCCTTTTATAGCTGGGTCCCACTCACCTTTTTATTTTTCTTCTACTCATCTTTTTAATTTTTTTATCTTTATAAAAGATTTTTTATTTATTTATTTTTGCGAGGGAGAGAGAGAGCATGAGCAGGGGAAGGGGCAGAGGGAGAAGGAGGCTCCCTGCTCAAGGGACCCCAGGATCATGACCTGAGACCTGAGCCAAAGGCAGACGCTTAACCAGCTGAGCTCATCTTTTAAAGCTCAGCCATAGTGGTTGCCTGGGGTGGGGGTGGGGACCTAGGGACTGCGAAGGGACATGAAGGATCTTTCTGGGGTGATGAAAAGTTTCTATATCTTGACTGAAGTGGTGATTACACACATATGTACATTTGTCAAAATTCATTGAACTGCTCACTTAAGATGGGTGCATTTTGTCATTTATAATTTATACCCCAATAAAATAAATTCAAACAAAAGCTCAGCCCAGTGCCATCACCTCCAGGACGTCACCCTGTGTGCCCAGGCTGGGCTAAGTGCCTTCCGGTCAGCTCTGGGAGAACCCGGAACCACGTCTGCCCCATCACTCACCACCCTGGGTTATAAAGAGCTGATTGTGGCGGTCTCCTGTGGGCGGCAGCCCATTCCCCTGGGACCACTAGCCCCTAGCCCAGCGCCAGGCACATCCTAGGATCGGGGTCTAAATCCCATCCTGCCAGCCACTAGCTGTGTGACCCTGGGCAACTCAGGAGAGGTGCTAATAATGATGGAACTCCCCTCACGGGCGTGAGGCTTGTTGGGCGCACAGAAGGCTCCCCTGAAAAGCTATCATTCTCTCGGGGCCAGGCCCTGTCCTAAAGGCTTTCCTTGCACAAACGAATGCAAGCCTCACCCACCCTCTGTTATCCCCATTTAATGGGTGAGGAAATTGAGGCACAGGGTAGATAAGCACCTTGCCCAGGGCTGAGCTGGTGGGGGAGGCGGGTGCAAACTCGGGCGGTCTGACTCCAGCTGCAGCACGTGGCCACTCTACTGGATCTGATCAATGGCACCTGCTAGTTCTATTATGCTCTCTTTCTCCCTCGTCTGCTCCCCTGGTGCCCCTTGTCTTTAACCATGTCCCAGAACCATCTCCAGTCTTAAGGTCATGGTCACAGTCAAAGGGAAGCCTGCAAAGGCAAGATTTTCTCATTCCCCACAGAGTTTCTGGATGGAAAACAGGCTCATCACCAGGCAAACACCCGCGTTGTGTTGACAGGAGCCAGGCGGATTAACTACGCAGACGACTCAGCTCAATTCACAAACATTTAGCCAACACCCATGATGTGCCAGGCAGTAGTCTGGCATCAGGGAGCAGGGGAGAGCTAGGAAGATGGAGAAGGATGCACCCCAGCTGGGAGAGGCAGAGGAGTCTCTGAGAGGGCTGGAGGCCAGGTGAGAGAGCCATGGCAGGCCCCAACCCTCACTCTAGCGACCAAGATTCTTGGTTTAACCCCCATCTGGCCTGGGCTTTGGGGGTTTGGAGGTGATGTTTGGCATTCTTTTTGGCCACCCAGACCCTAAGAAGTTGGGGGGAGTCCCACTCTAGAAGTCCCTGTCTCCTGCTAAGGAATCCCAACGCTTGCTTTCCCAGAATCCCTTGCAGCCAGGGCACAGGCCCGTGACCCGCACTCTACCAAGCAGAAGCTACGTCTGCGGAGAGTAAACTGTTGTGGCGAGGGTGGCCGCAGGCACGCCCAACCCCAGCGTCCGTGGTGGCAGAGGCTTTAGTGTTGTGTCCTCGGCGATGGTGGGCGAGATGGGGTGCCCGCGGCTGCTGTGACAGCAGCGGGGTCCCTGGGATTCAATTCTGCAGTGGGATTTTGGACGATACGATATTCCTGACTGGCTAGCTGCCGAACCTGCTCCCTGGCCCTGCCAGTGACTCTGACCGCCTCACCCAGAGCCACTGCTCAAAGCCCAGCAGGGAGCTGGAGATCCCGCGACCTTGTCCCCCCACTCCTGAGCCCCCAGGACGGATGAGGAATGAAGAGACAGCGGGAGGGGTGTGTGCACAGGTGGGTGGGCTCACTCACCCTCCACTCCCACACTCTGCTGTGCTTTCTCTCCTGCACCGGCTGGCTGGGGAGCTACAGCCTACGTTGCCCAGATGCCCTCGGGTCCTGCAATGCGGCACATTCCCACGAGACTTTGATTTGGAGCTGCGTTTTCAGGGGATGGAGGAAGGGCATGAGGTGTCCACTTTACTAGGGTCGATGGTAGGGCCAGTCATTTGAGGGTAGCTTCCTGATTTGGCACTTTTTGGAGGCAGCCGCTCATTCTGGGCAACCTCATTTGGGGATGTGGTGTTGGAAGTTGTTCAGGAAAGTTTAGCTACTCTGTCTATTCAGATCTTCTGGTGCCTTTGTGAGCTGCCTGTGCCCCCTTGATAAATTCTTTTTGCTGAAACAAGAATCATGGGAGTCTGCCACCTACAGCCAAGAGCCCATCCCCCCCTGCCCTTGGAGGCGTCCAGCCCTTCCTCTGTCCTCCCTTTGCTCTGGGGGGTCCCCGCGGCTGCCCCAGCCCGGTCGGCTCATCCCTCCAGCAGGGACTTCCTCCTGGCTGCAGCCAATGGTCAGCCGTCTCCCCGGAGACCTTCTAAAGCCCAGAGCCATGGAAGCCTGGGGTCCTCCGAGGGCCTCTCTGCTGGGCCCTGGAGCTCTTCCCACCGCCTCAGCCTGGAGTACGCGGGCAGGCGGGCGCTCACCTGCACTCACGACTCCCCGTGCAGGCCAGTCTGGAGAGAGCAGTCTCCTCCTTAGCTAGTTTAAGCAGAAAAGGATTTAGTACCAAGAATTCATTTACAGAATTGTCAGAAGAACTTGTGGGAGGGTTCTGCTTACCGAAGAAGAAAATGAGGCCGGGAAAAGAAAATTACTTGGGGCAGTGGGGCTGGTGGACAATGTGCTCCTGGGCGTGGCCACATCCCAGCTCTCCCCAGCGCCAGCCCCATCTCGGCCCTGACCCCCTACACTGCCCCAAAGCCCTCCAGGGCACCCTCCAGGGCAGAGGGGTTCGCTGGCTCTTTGTGGCAGCAATATGGAGCTCCTGCCCCAACCCATGCTGCCTACGGGAGTGACCAACGAGAGAAAACCTGTTGTGGGTGATTTACGTGTTTGTGAGCTTTTAATGAGCACAAAACCGGATGCCTCAATGGTCCCTTGGACTGATTTCTCCTGCAGGGGTTGGTTATGCAGAGCCAACAGATGCACAAAGAGAGCATGTAGAGAGCGGAAGTTCTGAGTCTCTGCTGGTGTGTGTGTGTGTGTGTGTGTGTGTGTGTGTGTGTGAGTGTGTGAGTGTGTGTAGTGTAACCTGGTTTTAACCCCTTCCCCAGCCCATCCGGGCCCTCAGGAACACATCCTGGAATCGAAATAGAAAATCACAGGGATAATAGGGTTGAACACACCCATTTTCACCCATAATTCAGAAATGGATACGAAAACACTAAAATCTGGACAAAACTCTAGAGCAATAAACAGACTTCAAAGTGTTTTGAAAAATAAATACTACACAGGACCCAGATATCCATGCAGGTAACCTACTTCAAAGAGGTTTGGTAGAAACTGCCCCATCACTGCTCACCATGTACTCAGATGTATTCTACTTGATATATATATATATATATATATATATATATATATATATATATTTGTAATACTGGTCATAGCCCATGAAATTGATTTCACTGCTCACCAGTGGGTCCCGCCTTGCTGTTTGAAGTTCATCATCTTAGAGCATCTCCCCCCACCCGGGGCTTTATAAAGGGAAGCAGGAGAGGCCAACTGCCCTGTGTGGAGAAGCGAGGGCAGAAGGAACAGACACCAGCCTTTGGAAGATGAGGTGATGAGAAAGGGCGAGGGCTCCTGAGAGGAGAGAAGGGGCTCTTACAAAGCCATCAACAAAGGAGGACCCCAGTGGCCACCGGCTGCCTCAGGGAAAGTGGAGACTGGTATGCAACATCAGCAGCCCAGAGGCCACAGCTTTGTGGTCATAGAAGTGTGGGGAATTTTCCAAGGCAGGGAAGAAGCACTTCCCTCCCTCCCCTTCATCCTTCCTCTCTGCCTTCCTTACTCCTCTCCCCTCTCCTCTTTCCTCTCTAACTTCCTTTCTTCCTCCAAGGCCTGGCTGAGCTGGCTTCCTGTCTGGACCCTCCTCTGTCCTGGCTCACGACCATGGCTGAGCCCCCTCCTCACTCCAGGCCTTGGGGTGCTGGTCCTCACTGTCCCTGTCAGCTCTGAGAGTTCCTGGGGATGGCTGATGGCTGGGGGCCTGGGCCAAGGGGACAGAAGGCGAAGAGCCTCAGAGGCCTGTCCATTAGTGGCTGGGTAGTAGGGGGTGGGGGTGGGGTGGAAATCTCCAGATGTTGGTGTTTAAAGCTTTTCTACAGCACAGCCCATCTTGAGCATGGAATATTCATTATATGATACCAACATTTAGCTTCAGCAATGGAAATGTCAACTTTAATTATTTTCAGGGAGTCTTGATGGCTCTGGGAATAAATCAATGTAAATAATGTTTTCATAAACTCTGAATCATGCTCCTAATAGCATTATATCTATAATTTTAATATTCAAAACAATTTTTCTTTGCATCTTAGCAATTAATCGTTGCCAAGTGCTCATTTTTCTGTTTTCTATTGCTGTCACTTCAAAGCCAGAGGCTGGGAGGGGGGATGACACATTGGCACAGGGGCCATGTCCCTGATCCTGAGACCATTCCTAATTCTACTGCCCAAATGGCCAGGCTTGGTACAATGTCCCTTCCCCAGAAAACCACCCCCTTTCCTCCCACCTATTTAGTTTACTCACCCTTCTGGTGCACTGTCTCCAAGAAGCCTGTTCTGGCCACCACGCCTGGCGGGGATGGGTCCCTCCTTCACACGAACATAGCACTCCCATCTGCTGCTCCCCAGGGCAGACAGTGGGGGCCCAGGGGTCATCTAAGAGGCAGGGTTCTTATTTGCAGGCCACAGAGGACGACACTGGTGGATATGAGCAGAAATGGAATTTATTAAAGGACACCAGGGAGCTCAAGCTCCGCAAGGGCTGGAGAATGCCGCCTGGAGGCAATAGACGATGGGGAACAGCGTGTGGAATTCAGCTGCGGAGCCGGTCCAGAGGACGCCACTGATGCCCTGAGGTCCCGGCCTTTGCAGTTTGCACTGCAGATAGACGGGCCTGGATGCTGGGGAGATGCTGAGCGCTCTTGGAAGAACTTCTGGCTTCAGAAACCGGCTGTGGCCTGGCCACCACTTGGCTGGAGTGGAGAACTCTCCCATTGGCAACCTCCTGCTTAAATCATGGGGAGATGCGAGCTGCCACAGGGCCTGGGGCTCTGTACAGCCAAGCTGCAAAGGAGAACGGAAGAGTGAGTGTCCGCTGGTGCGCATTTCTGCCAAAGCGAGGCCAACTTTCGGCTTAATAAGAAGCAGCTTCCGATGATGGGCAGGTAGGGGCAAAGCATGCTACCGTGGCCGCCGGCCGCCCTCTGCCTGCTCGCTGAGGCCCTTTCGCAGCAGTGCTGTTCGGGGCCAGCAGTTTCTTGGGAGAGAACCCACAAATGCAGCTCCCTGGGCCGTCCTCTCCAATCTGATTTCTGCCCCAAGCTGCAGGTTAGGATTTACTGTCCCAGGTCGTCGACTCATCTACAGGAAGAATGCACTGATGGGCAAACAGGAGACTCCAGTCTCCAGGACGGTTATCATTCTCAATGTCAGTAAACAATTGGCCTTCTGGTTTTTAGAACCGGGTCCCTCATGAGATTACAACCTATGAACCAGTGTCCCAGGCCTATCCCTTCTGAGCCACCAGCCACTTAGGGTCCCTTTTTCTAAGGCTGGTGACCTGACCCCAGTTCCTGGTGATGGGATGGGGGCCGTCTGGACAGCGGCTGGCCCCTGTCCAGGACCCCGACCCGGCAGCACCTTTCTATTCCCACGAGAATAGGGTGGCGTCCTCCATCAGCCACCATGCATTTGAGAGCAGAAATCAAACTTGCAGCCTCTGTGAAGTCACTCAAAGGTTTAAAAAAGATCAAGCCCATTAACAGATTTATTGGACGTATCACCTTCACTTTAAAAAATGTGATTTGTTTGGTTGGGACTCTCTGGGAAATTCCAGAACCTATCCCTCTTTGGTGCTAATAGGCTGAACGATGGATGCCTAGTAGTTCTGCACTGTGGGAGGGACAGATGGATGGACAGACGGATGGATGGAGAGCTGTCCTCCAAGTCCAAGACTGTCTGGGGAGGGAGGGTTAGGAGTAAATGAGTCTCGACTATGGAGAATCTTTGAGCACAAGACTATTCTTTGTCTGGGATGGCTGGGGGACAAGCCAGAGTCGAATCAGAGGTGGGTAGATGGGTGGGATAATTTTCCTAGGTCCCTTTCTGGGCATTTTCTCTGAAGATGCCCAAAGAGTCCAGATCGGGTAAAAAGCAATGTGAGAGCAGGTGACGGGACTGTTAGCCCCGTGCGCGTTGTTCTAAGGGATCTACCAAAGGCACCAAATCATGTTCCCTTCATGCATGAAGACAAAGAAGGGAAATTTGAGAGCTCTCCTTTTAAACTGCGTTCCTTCTAACAAAGAACGAATACAAGCATTTGTGCTGTGGAGCCGCCCACTTGATGACTATACTCAGGGCAACCAATTCATATTATCCCCAAGCAAGATCCCCGGAGATTAACTCTACATCTCATTGGCCATTAATCTCCCACATCAAGGGGTCGGGTGAGCATGTTTGCTCCTGGAGAACGTGATCCCCAACTTTACCCGAGAAGTTTCTTCCCGATAGCTGCATTGTTTAAAATTCACCTACTCTGCCCCTGCCCCGACCTTCTCCCCTCCCTCTTACCAGTCCAGATTTTCCATTATAAGCAGCTGTAAGAGGAGGAGGGAGGTCCCAAACAGAATTCTTGAGGGCCTGGAAGCCTCACCCCATGAAAAGGGGCAACAGGACAACACAGCAGCCTGGAATCGGGGAGCTTATCCCCTGCAGCTTCAGCTGGGGGAGGGTGGACAGGGAACAAGCAGGCAGGGGTGTGGGTCACAGTGGGAGGGACAGAGAACCAGGAGGAGGGCGGGCTGTGGCCAGCATCCATCAGCAGACTTTGGGGGGCCCAAGGGGGGCAGTAAGGCTGCCAGTTTCTTTTTCTCTGGAGCAGGCTTGAGAGAGAGGCCCTAGGGTATAGGGTAGGGGTGGGAGGAAGCCAGGAAGGGCTGTCCGGGTAGGTGGTACACAACTGAGGTCCTGAGGGCAAGGCCCTGGGCCCCTTCCAGGGCCTTCCCTATCTGCTGGGCAAGCAAAAGTGGGGGACTTCCAGGGGGGGCCCTGCTAGGGCTAGATCTCCTCACCCCATCAGGCCCGGCTTGGGGGACATCAGAGAGAGTGCAGGAAGAGGAGCCTGGGTAGAGGGTAGCTGGCCCGGAGCATCTGGCAGGGGCTCCGAAGAGAGCAACATCATGCCCTCCTGCGTGCTGGCCCCCGCCCGGGGAGAAGTGCCTGTCTACCTGGAGCTTCTGGGCCAGAGCCTTCTCTCTGCGGGGTGGCCCCAGCTGCACCTGCGGCAGCTCCAAATGGGATGCTGGTGGGCTGTCTGAGCCTCCTGGGGGTGCTAGGTTGGTCACCAGCTGGCTGGAGAGAAGTTTCTGGGGGAACCGTGTGCAGGATGCCGGGGGGAGGGTGGGAGCACTTGGCGGGCCAGTGGCAGTTCTGCGCCGTTGTCTGTCATCTGGAGCCCTTGTCAGGCACCCTCTCCCCCGCGGAGGGCATCTGAAACTGTCTGCAGGGGTGAGGCGGAAGGAGGAAAATGGGTTCCAGAACTCTGCCCCCACCTTCCCCCACCTCACTTTTCTTTTACCTCCCCAAGCTCTCCACTCCTTTTTAAAGCCTGCAAAAAAGTGTCCCTCTCCTCCACCCCTTCAGCCCAGAGATGCCAAGGTTCTGCAGCTGATGTGCTTCCCCTGGAGGGGTCTCTGGAGCCCGGGGCCCTCCTGTGAATGTCCTGGGTGCTTCGAGGCCCAGGATTTGTGCTGACTCAATGCCACCCCACAGCTGGGCAGACCCTGAGATGGAAACTGTGCTGGCAGAATGTAGCCAGCTTGAGTGGAACATGGGCCCTGGGGGCCTTTGGGGACTTCCGCTGGCTCTCTTCACTTCTTTCTCAGGGGGCTGAGCCTGAATGGGAGCCTCCCTTCTGGCTCTTCTCTCCGGTCCCCACTTCCCACTTCCCACCTCCCACCCGACACCAAGCCGTACTTCCACCTTTTTTCTCCCTTTTCTCTCCGACATCCCAGCCAGTCAGAAAAAGTACGTCCCAAGGGAGCTCTGGCCCATAGCAATATAAAAAGGGGTCTGTTCTTAGAAATACAGTGGCCATTTGCCCAGGCCCAGAGACCCTTTTGTTCTGTCCTGGTAAGCCATCTTCCCAGGGATGGCCAGAAAGTGGCTTTTCCTCTCCTGCCGGCTCCTTACTGAAGCCACTTCTCCATCTGCTCGCTGCTCATGACATTGCTGTTCTGTGCTGAGGTCCTGAGGCCGGGAGTTCTCCCGCCGCCTGGCGACCCTTCCACAAGTCCCTCCTGCCCTGAGGCCCTGAGTCTCCTCATCTGTAAAATGAGGGGCTAGTGGACTCCATCACTCAGCGGTTCCTTCTAGCTAAGAAATCCGTCTCTGTGATGATGTTGGGGATCGTGTAGCCTCAGTTCCTTTGTTGATAAAATGTGGAGAGCAATAAAACCATCCAGACATGAAGTGTTGAGTATGAAGAGCCCTCCCTCTGCTTTTTCTGGAACTAACACGGTTAGCCGCCCTGCAAAGAAGGGAGGGAGCTGCCCGGTGCACGTGGCAGAGTCCGGCTGGAACCCAGGGCTCCCCGTGCTCCCCATCCCTGCTGCCCACCCCCCGCGCTGCCACCCTTTGGGGCTGTTGGGAGGAAACAGTGGGATGCTCTCTACCCAGGGGCCTGGTCCACAGGAAAGGCTGACGCAGACACACAGAGACTATCTTCTGTTCAGTTTAATCATGAGGACCGGCAGCAGCGATGACACCCAGCCACGCCCTGCCTGCCAGGGAGTAGACTCAGGTCTGCACAGAGTCCTTCTCACGTGACAGGAGCAGAGGCCTCCCAGGGGCTGCCTGTGCCGAAGAATTAACCCCTGGTGGAAGGGCCTGGTCAGTCTCAGGTGAGGGACAGTGAGCCACCATGGAGCACACAGCAGTGGGCCCTGCTGCAGAGGCAGGTGGGAGTGGGACGTGGGGGCCCCGGAAGCAAGGCAGCCACGTCTCCACGGTCCAACAAGGGATTTCTTGGAATGCTTGTGGAGAGAAAAAGGGCACTGATGAGTGCAACGGATGCCCCCCAGCAGAGGTGGAGGGGATCCCCCCCACTTTGGGGTCTAGACATGAACAGCCTGGGTCCTGGCCTGAGTCTGGGTAGAGGGCAGTTCTGAACTAGGGAGTCCACGGGGGAAGAGGGGAGCTTCCACACACATAGGTCACCATGCTTTGTACTATGTGACCCCACTGACGGGGCCAAGGCAGCCCCCTCTCCCCTGGGGTGGTGACCCAGCCTGAGGAGCCGTTAGGTGGAGGGGAGCAGAGCCAGAGATGGAGATGCATGCTGGGAGCCTGGCAAGGCTGTGCCTGTGTCCATGTTCCCGGCCCTGCTGTGTCCCCAACAAGCCCATCTCCAGGAGGCCAGCTATCCATTGGTCCCCTTGAGCCCCATCTCCCAGGTAGCCCCCCTTCCTCCAGCTGTAAGAGGCTGCTTGTGTCGGATTCTTAGAACACAAGGAGCAGAACTGGAAAGGCCCTTAGAATGAAGCAAGCTGCTGCACACTGCCTGGGGTACCCAGGGCTGAACCCGTCACTCTGGGCTCGCCTGCCGTGCAGCGTTGGGCACAGGACAGGGCTGGCCAGAAGTGGAGGTGTGAGCTCATCGGCTCAAGGGCTTATTACTAAGAACAATAATTCCATTCAAATGTAAACCTTCCAGTGTTTAATATCATTTAGGCATCAGCTCATCAGGGTGGCCGCCAAGGTAGGTAATCTATCTCCATCTTACAGCTGAGGGAGTAGGCTTGAAGAGGTTACGGACCTTGGAGACCAGAAGCCCCGAAGGTGGAAATGCGGGCAGTGGGCTGACAGCAGACAAACAAGGGGACTGTCAGCACCCCGCTAATTCACTTTTCTCAAGACCTTCCACAGGTCTTCAGCTCCCTGCACACGCAGAATGGGAGCCCTTCAGAGAGGAGCTGATCATATCACCCTGGGCTATGCCATCTCTCTTCTGTGCTTTCTGCGTCCTTAAGGAACTGCTCTCCGGCAGCTAAGCAAGGAAAGGGGTCCCCAGAAGGCTGCTAGCACAGGCCACCCAACAGCGGAGGCGTGGCACGTGCGGAGGGGGGCAGCCACCCTCGCAGACGGAGCCCCTCGGCTCCGTGCCGCGCGCTTTCATCTGTACTCAGCACCCTCAACTCGTTTTCTGCGCAGAATGAAGATAAATCGCTCTGCTCCGGAAAACTACATTTAGCATCTCATTCTTTTTGTGGGGCAGGGAAGTTTTCATCGACAAAGCGTTTGTATTGCAGATGGCTTTGCCATATGCCACATTCCCTCTCGCTATCACCTTATAAGCAGACTCTGTCAGGTTCTAGGAGTAAAAGCTTAATTAACGAGTGGTGTGTACAATTATGTACTTAATTATCTACTGCTTTTACTTCTTTGTTGTTTCTTGGTTTGCAGAAGTTTGGTAACAATTATAGGCAACTGTTCCCTAATGCAGTTTCTCTCGCTCTCTCTTTTTTTGCCCTTTGGAGACTGTCAGTGGGATGAGAGGGGGCTTCCCTGCTTGGACAGGCAAGCTTAATGTGGGCCCATCCCAGACGTACTGACCAAGCTCCCTGGGAGGTGGCCCAGGCACATGAGTTTCTAGAAAGAGTGTCCTGGTGATGCCAATCTGTAGTCTAGGCTGGGAACCCCGACCTGGGCCTCCCTGTCGCTGGCTGGAGGGGCAGTCAGGACAACCCATCTTCTCATTCTTTCTCCATCTCACCCTGTTGGTCCATCCTGGGGACAGTGAATGGGTGTGGCTAGACTAGGGTAGCAAGGAGGACAGGAGGTGCTTGCAGGGGGAGGGGAGAGGGGTCAAGGGACACTTCTGCCTCAGGGTAAGGACAGGGGCAGCTTTAAGGAGCGGAGCACAAAAAGCAAGAAGACTTGGAATGGAAGCCCAAAGGCAGCAATGTGGAGGGGATTTGCTGGGCTGAAGCCAGCCCCGTGATGTGGGGCTTAGAAAAGAGTGATTGGATTCCCCCGGAAGCGGGTCTGCTTGCAGCCCACGTGACCACGTGACCCGAGGGCCAGGAAGCCCTGGGCTCTTCTGCAGCACTGTCCTGTTTTAGCAAACCTCCCTCAGAGTTCAAACTCACTTATCAACCTGTGGGGACAGAAGTGGCCCCAGAGCGGACAGCAGAGGGGTCTGAGACATCAGGGAGGTCGTAGCCCATCTGGCTTCCTGGAGGGCCAAGGACTGACTCTGGGCCCCTCAGCTGGTGGGTTCTCGAGTGTCCCCCACTCCTCCCAAGCCCACCGATGTTGGCTGAGCCTGGGCACAGTCCGGGGAGGCGGGAGAAAGGGAGAAGGTGCGAGAGCAGAAGAATTGCAGAATCAGGAGATCAGGGCTTCCCTTACTCAAGAGAGAAACACGATGGATATTTCCCTGAAATGAAGACAGACAGAGGCCATGCCCGGCACCTCCAGGAACCATGGGATATGCCACTTCTCTGCACATCCGTTTCCTTGTCTGCAACGGCAGGAAGAGTTCTTGGGGCTCTGCTGGGTCCCCCATACGATTCTGTGTTCTACAGACACCCCCATCTCCTATTTCTTAGAGAAGAGTCTGCCGGACTCCAGAGGGCTGTGTGCCAGAGAAAGAGTGGTAGGGGCCGGGCGGGGTATACCAGAGTTACACCCGAGGCCTAGAATAGTGCCTGCCCTGTGATAGGTGCTCAGTGGGCATCTGTCCGATTCAGGAAATTTTAACAGACCTGCCAGGTGCAGCTGCTCCAGGCTCATGGTTCCTTCAAAAGACAACCGTCTGACCCCAGAGAGAGAGCCAGAGTTCTGTGTACCATGCCTGGTCCCAGCTGACCTATGGGCAGCCCATCGAGGCCAGCCAACTTGAGATGCGGCTTGGGTAGAGAGAGGACACAGGGCAAACGGATTCGGCTTCTCGGAAGGCTGACTTGGGAAGCGCTCAGAGCCTGAGGGGTTGCGCAATGGGATCTGAAGCTGAAAAGAATCACTGGAAGGAAGAGGTAGAGGTGGGGTAAGGGAGAGCGGGCATAAGGGGAGATGACAAGGGACCAGGAGCCAGGTGTCAGCAGTAGTCCTGCGGTGAGGGGAGACATCCCCTGCCCTGGGCTGGGAGGCCAGGCGCGACCTCAGAGACTCTCTTCTCCAGTTCCCAGCTAACATGGTGCCCCCCATGGCCTCCTGTAGATCTGTAACCACCCTGACCCTATTCAGCCTTCCCCTGCAATATCAGTTAGCTCTGGGAAGGTCTTGAGAACAAAAGCTTGAAAAGATGGAAGGAGGCAGATGCCCCCCTCAGAGCCAGAACTTGGAAATCCAAATCTGACCAACTTCAAAGGCAGAACAAAAAATTGGGGGACACATGAGTGGATCGTTCATCCCAGTTGGCATTTAGGGAGAAGCTCCCAAAAATTGCCTGCAAGACCCTAGTAGGAGAATAGAAAGGGAGTTCGCAGATACCCTTCCCCACTGCTGGGGTAGGGGTTGGGATGGATGAAGGAGCCAGGGCAGAAGGTAGGAGCACTTAGGTGGGGACTGATGACTCAGAGGGCCTGAGGAATGGCTGAGAACTCCCTTTCCATGTGCAGGATGACATGGCATCTTGTACTTATGCTGAACAAGGAGACACCGAGTCTCACTAACCACAGGACACTACAACTTGGTGGGTTCCTGATGGAGCAACCCAGCTGGCTTCTCACCCTTCAGAGAAAAGAACTCTTCAAATGCTTGGCTAGGGAGGCTGAGGAGATATCAAACAGTGGGGCCCGTGAGCAGGAAGGAGGGTTCTTCTGCTGATCCTACCTCCGGGCCAGGGGCCAGGCCCCAGGGCCTTCTTGGTGCCTTTCAGCCACAGATAAACCTGCATACATCACCATATCCCATATCCCATGCCCCTAATCTAGCCCTCTCCATCACCCCATCACGCTCCTCCCCGGGGAGGGGAAGCTGCCAAGAGGCCAGGGCCACCTTCATGGAGGAGCACTGGTGGTACGGGATAGCCGTCCTCCCCACCCTGCACCCCTGGCCACAACTCAGGGCCACATCGGGTCACATATTACCTACCCCTCCCTCTTCTGTCTGAAGTTATTCCTCAGAAGAACTTGGAGAAGACCCTGACTATTTGCTGCACATGTATGCTGTGGATACCTCAGATGGGGTAGGGACCTGGCGAGGGCGGCCAGGATGGACATTGGTGAGAGGGGCGGTCAAGGACAATTTGGGGACCGCTGGAAAAGGTTTGGAACTCTGCCCTCCTTGCAGAGACAAAGAAGCTTTTCTCACTTCCAGGGGTCAAGTTCAACTTGTGTCACTCATGGGCTCAGGCTGGGGTTTGGGGACAGTGATCCCACCCCAGCTCTTGTGGTGGGTAATTGGTGTTCTCAAACATGACGTCACACTGAGGATGCAGAGCAGGGGAGTAAAGACCAGCTCTTTGCTTATTCTTACAGGTGTTTATTATTTCTATCCCCTCCACCAGAAGCTCACCTTTAGCCATCCCCCCCACCCCAGGCTGGTTCACTCTGTCACATGCCTTTCCCCCCCACAGGCCTGCGGTGCCACCTCCAGGTGGGGGGTAGTTTCCACCCTGAGCTCACCAGACCCCCAGCCCATAGTGCTGGTCCCCAGCAGCCCCAGTGGAGCTCTGTTGCCACGGCAACATCAGCGTCGCCAGGGAAGGAAGAAGGGCCCACGGGGAGAGCAGTGCAGCCACCTGAACATCAAAAAAAGTCGTGCATGTTCTGTTCCTCTCCCACTTTGTGGCTGACCCTCCATCCAGGCCACCCTTGGGCCAGAGCGCAGCTCTATGAAGCCCTGCCACTTCCCCAGGCAAAATCGGCTCTCGTCTATCTGACCACCCTGCCACACGAGTTCACAGCCTGGTCACTGTCATCGGCTACGCTGTGCTCAGCTCAAGGCCTGGGTCTGTCTCCCTGGCCAGAGTGGACGCTCTCTCTCCAGCCTCTTCTGATGCTCCTGCCCCTGCTGGGGCTCTCTGCTGAGCTTCCCAGACAGACCCCAACTTTTGCCGAGACAGTCCACGGGGTCCACCCTTCCCATCCCACTGCTTCTACCCAACTCAAGCATCACCTTCCCCGCATGGTCTTCCCTGAACCCACTGGCCTCTGTGTGCCTATGGAACACTCTGTCCCCCTAAGAAATCCTACTGCATTCTCTCATTCTTAATTGTTTACAGGTCTATCCTCTGCAGAAGTCTTAGTCCTAGTCCCCTCTGTGCTGACACTGTTCATGTTCAATAAGGACTTGTCTTGCAGATGTAGGGTGGGGTGGGGTGCAAGAGGGCCCAGGTAGGTTGCCAAGTTGGGGCTGGGGAGCATGGGTCTGGGGCCCAGGTGCCAAGGTGGGGCAGGCAGTGGGAAGAGGAATGGGATGGCTGGCTTCCCTGCCCCCTTGCTAATCAGATGCACTGACCTCGGGGTCTTGAGGAGCTTCACACTAGACCCACCGGGAAATTAGCGTTCAGAGAAAATGAGCACCCGGATGTTGGGGCTTCAACGGTGCCAAGTGGGGAGATCTCCTTCCCAAGTGGCTGGATCAGATGACCCTGAGGACATGTCACATGGAGAAGGGGGGCAGAGGGTACCATGTGGAATGATGTGCCCGATGGACGCCAGTGTGCACAGGAAGCCCGGCTCAGTCTACGAGGCCAGGGGTGGAGGCCACTAGGAAGCAGAGGGTGGTCAGAAGTATCCGGCCTCGGCCCCAGCTCTCAGTCATGGCTGCATGTGGGTGATGGTGCAGGGCTCGGATGGAGAGGAGATGCAGGCTAGACAGACTCACATTTCTTCCCGCCCCGACTTGGGGACCAGGTGGGGCTTCTGTGGGTAATTCTGACTACATGATTCTTCATGGAGTTTACTCAAAATATGATGACTGTGTCCCAATGTTCTTCAAGCTTAGAATGTCTGAGCCAAAGAGGAGACTCTGGGAAAGTTCTGGAATGGAACCTGGAGGCAAGTGAAGCTTGGATGCAGCATGTAAGTGCTTACCCACTCACGATGGCAGAGCTGGGCCCTGGGCCCTGCCTTTTCCCCACCCCACTGAGATGAAAACATGTATTTCCTGACGAGCAATCTGCTAATATCTCGCTGGGTTGTGTTCATGAATGTTCCAGGATGCCAGAATTCATGGCATGTCTCCCTGCATTACTCTTTATCACCAGGAATGGTTCACACCATCCCACTCGGGGCCAGCTGATACCCCCTTAAGTGGAAGGACAATGGTGTTGAGGACAAGGGCCATGGGGGCAGATGGAAAAAAAGGAAACAAGGAAATGTTTCAAGGGAGCAAAGACAAGGAAGTAGCTCCCTTTTGTGCCCCCCCGCGCATCCCCCACCCATCAGCCTGAGTGTTTTCTTTGGTTAAATGACTGGGTTGTGCAAAAAAATGAGAACTCTGCCAGGATGACTCCAAATTCCGCCGGATGGAGGCCGGGAGGGAACCCTGGCAGCTGGGAGGGAAGTGGCTCTGGAGCCACTTTGTGAACTATGAAGGTAAGACAAGTGTGCCTCGTCTGGACAGCCGAAGGGCCCACTTTATGAACCTATGGCTACTTACTGGCCAGGTGCCAGAGAGAGGGCCACACTCTCAAGACCATGCTTGGCTCGCTACCTCACAGGGCCTTGGGTGGTGGCAACAAGGACTCCTAGCTTACATTCAGTCCTTTGGCATTCTTTTTTACAGGTTTTAAAGGACATTCTTATATTATGTTAAGCCTGCCCTTAAGTCTGGATAAAGAGCAAGGATAAAAAAAAGCCTCCCTAGGCAGATGCGGACACATGTTCATTCACTCAGTTCTGGAATGGGGTAGAAAGACTCCAAGGTCGATCTGCGTCTCAGTACCACATGATGCCTCCCCTTCCCCCTCAGGGCAGCCACGGCTTTGCCCACTTGTGTCCCTCCCAAATAGTTGTTTCTCTGCTTCCCATCCAAATCTCTGTCCCAACTCCAGGGAGGCTCCTCCCCTTCCCCCAGCCATGAGGCCGTTGTCGCCGCCTCCCCCCCCCCCCCCCCCCCCCCCGGCCCCCGCCCCCCCGCCCCCCCCCCCCCCCCCCCCGCCCATCAGGCCTGCCCCTGGAGCCTGGCACCTGAGAAGCTGCAGCCAGCTATGCCCTCTGGCCCCCAAAACGAGCAGTGAGCGTGTTCAGCTGAAATGCTCCTTGGCTAGCAGAGATCAATACGTTCAATAGAAATGTCAAGCTGAACATAAACAGAGGGAGGTTGAGAGAAGCAGGGGCAGGGGGCTAAGTAGGCTCTGGAAGGAAAAGAGCCAGACAGCCTCGTCTAGGGAGCAGCTCCATCCAGTAAGTGCCTCACCTGCATTGTCAACGAAAAGAGAGAGACTCGTTAATTCAGGCCCCACTATGTAGGAACCCACCACAACTTCCATGGGTCTAGCCTGAAGTCCGTCTCTATTCTTGGTGTGGTGAGAAGGGTTTGCCAAGAGCGACAGCCCCCTGAGCTAGATCCCTGCAGGCGGGCTTTGCCCCTGGGCCTCACAGGGGCATCCTGCGTGATTTCTGGCCGGGCCTTTCTCAGGGGTGTCTTTGTGTCTTATGTCCCTCACCAGATTGTAAGCTCCATGAGGACAGGGACGGAGACCGGGAGCCCCCTGAGCCAAGCACACAGTGCCTCTGTGCCTCAAGCACCCAGCAACCCCCTGAGGAACTGCCTTGGGGAACCTGGAGCAGCGGGGCCAGGCAGCAGTTGACCAGTGAAGAAGCAGATGTTGGGACCTCTTGTATTTGAGCAGAGCATGGAAGGCCCCAAAGGGTCAAGATGAGTAATGGGAATGAACTATGCCTTAAAGAAGCTATGGTAGCTCTCCAAAGACCTCTCTCCTGGAGGGGCATCGGCCTGGTGCCCACAGCTGGCCGGGGGGTGGGGGGTGGGGGGTTGGGGGGGGACATCTGGATGAGCCCAGATGGTTTTGTTTGCAGAACTTCAGGGGGATGTAAAGGAACAGGCCAGGCCGCTTGTCAGAATGCTGACTAACCAGACTGGCAGCAAACTCCAGGGTGTTCATTTCAGGATTTGGCCAGAGAAACCTCTGTCCTTTTCCTTGGGGGAGTTTGGAAAAATAGACCCAGACCAACGGGAAACAGTTTGGAGGTTTCTTAGGACACGGCACCTCTGCGGAGGTGTGGCTAAGGGGTTTGGGTGGGTTCTCCGTCTTGCATCCTTGGATCATGTTTTTGAAAAGGGAGGAGAGGAAGTTGGCCGGTCTCAGGGTTTGTTAAACATCGCAGGGCTTAGCCAAGGAGGCCACTGTGTTTTTTTTTACCTTCTGGAAGTCCTCGAAGTGCCCAGATTCCTTGTGTAAATGACTTTAAAACTTGGTTCCTTTATACCTGTTACACAGCTTATGTCAACCCACTCAAGGGATGGAAGCTTTGTGGGGGAAGGGGGTGGCACAGAGTGAGAGAGAAGAGAGAGAAGCTGTTTTGGAGACTAGTAGGGGAGGGCTGGACGCCTAAGAGTTTCAGCAGCAGTGGCTGGAGAGCAAAAGGAAGTTACTGCTCAAGACCCTGGTGGTGGCGGCCACACCCCCTGAAGAGTCACTTTGAGATTCTGTGTTTTGGGTTAACAAAGAATTGTCCTCTTGAGTAGCAACTGATCCAAGGGGTTCACTGGGCTAAATAAAGGGGACCAGTTAGGTGGAAGAATCTGGAGTTCTTGAGATGGATCAGAAAATCATCCCACTGGAGAGACACTTAGGGCAGCTGCTGCCAAGCCTGGTAATCAGTCTTCCAAGAACCCTGGGATGCGCCTCAGGCCAGCTCCTAGGCTGAGCAGCCTGAAGCCGAGACTAGGGGACCCTTGCGGAGGATGCCGGGTGGTGGCGTAGACACCAGTTCTTGAGCGTAAGTGATCGGGACAGCTTGAGCTTGAGGCAGATAAGCAGGGTGGAGGGCAGGGCTCTGAACAGATGGCCTCCCCCTTCCCCTGTGGGATCATGGGAAGACGGAGAAGTCAAAAGAAAGATGCTGGTGGGAAGTGGGGTCATCCTGGGGGGATATTCTGCATCAGGGACCCCTCAAATTTTCCACCTTGACCCGATACGGAGTTGCACTTGGCTTTCCCTAATTTTAGGCTTGCCTTGGGGGAAGGTGTATTAGAGTCCTCTGGGCCCTGATGTGGCGGGAACATGGTGGCACCCACAGGCCTGGGGACAGACCAGAAATGGCCTCAAGAGTGATGCCCGACGGTGACCTCTTTGCTCAGCCAGCAAGTTACAGCACGCCACAACTCAAGGACCTTGGAGATTTATAGAGTCCTGTCGTATCCAGCCTCTCATTGGAGCTTTCCACAGGCACTTCAAGATGGGCAAGCAGGGGCGACTGGTTTTCAGAGAGGTGTCTTGTCTGAGGGCGCACGGCAGCTTAGTGGGAGAACCGGCACCAGACTCCAGCCCCAGAGGGCTCACCTCTGGTCCTTTGTACTCTTGCCCTTCCCCTCTATCAAAGGGAAGCTGGAAACGGGTCCCCAAGTCACCCCAAGAAAAGACTCCCTGGAATGTGAGCGTGTACAGGGCTCGCTCTGCTTCCAGGAACCTCCCCTCCCCCCACATTCAATCCAGGCACCTTCCAGAGCCCCCTTGGAAGGAAGTGACAGGGACATTCTCGTGGCTGCTGCCTGCTCGGCCTTTCAACTTTGCTGGTTGGGAGTGGGGGGGGCACCCCACCCCCCGGCTTTGGCAGGAGGCATTCCCCACCCAGCAGACCACTAAGAACAATTCGCACCGGGCAGTAAGTGGGGAAGGGGCTGTCTTAGCCCCTTGGGGTACCTGGCAAGCACTTGTGGAGAGCCACCCGAGCCCCTCAGAGCAGGGACAGCCCAAGAGCCCCACCAACTCAGGGACCAGCGGGTGACCCCAATCAAGGGAGGGGGTGCGAGGCCTGGTGTATCTGACGTTGGGGGGTTTGCTGGCCTCCCTCTGGGGCTGCCTCACTCCACCTTGGGGCTCAAAGGTGCCGTTAAAGCGGGTGCCCTCTGGCCTGGGCCTGGGCTCCAGTCTCTGGGGCTTTCTGGGTCGGGTGGAAGTTGGAAGTGAGGAGTAGTCTTCACTTATCTTCTGCTCCCCGCAGTGGTAATGGGGCTGGGTTTGAGAAAGACTTTGATCTTGAAATAGGTAGTCCTGCATCCAAGTCTTGGATTTGCCACTGACTAGCTGTGTGACCTTGAGCCAGTCCCTTCATATCTCTGTAGAAGGCCCTTCACAGAGTTTCTGTAAGGATCAAATGAGATAATGGGTGGAACAGTGCTTTACCATGTGTAAGGCGGCCTCTAGTGGAAATGGAGTTTACTCTCGGGGGTTTGGGGGCTATGGGGCCTGGGAGGGCAGATGCCCTTGCAGGGAAGAACTGGTGCAGCGAGGGCTCTAGGGGGCCCAGAAGACAGCCGCCACCGACTTTCCTACCTTGATGTGGGACAGGGAGCTGGCTCTCCAAAATGTGGGGGCTGCCTGGTGGGCAGGGCCCTGCTCAGCATGGTTGAAGAGCCACCAAGCAGAAGGAAATGAAATCTCACTGGCTGCTCAGCTTCCCCAGATCTTTTTACTGCACATCATAAATTATCATCCTGTTTTATTCTCGTTTTATAGCCTCTTCCAGGCCGTTTCTGGCATTTACTCTTTGCTCTGGGCCAACTATGTTAGAAACGCTTTCCTGGGCTTTATCTTTCTCTGTTGACATCTCAAAGTTCTGGCAACTGACCCAGCAACTGGGGGGCTTTCGTGACCACCTGCTGGCTGAGGAAGCGTCAAAGCCGGTTGCTGAGGGGTGACACGAGAGCCGGCGTGCATAGGCTTGTCGAACCTGCTTCCGGAGAAGAGAGTCACCTCCCGGGACCCGGGCCTCTAATTCAGACAGCTGCCAGGAGGTGGTGACAAACACTTCAGGGTAGTTGGCTCTCCCTTGATGTGGACAGTCCAGCCCTTTTTATATTTAGAAGTGTCAGGAAGACCTCCAAGATCCTTTCCATTGTCAACATCCTGGTTCTACCGCTGTGAGGGGCAGGGGGTGGGGAGGTGGGGGAGGGTCCTGACGGGGAGTCATGAGGCTTCCATTCCAGTCCGTTTTAGTACTAGTTAGTGGCCCTAGGCCAGTCCCTTCCCCTGGCTGGGTGTCAGTTTCCTCATTTGTAAAGTCAAGCCCTGAGCTCCCAGAGCTGCCACACTATAACCAGGGAGAGATTACTGCGCAAGGAGGGGGCGTCCAGGCCGTTGTTTGCCAAGTGACAGATTCACATGACAAATTAATGCACCGTCAAGTGTCATGCACAATAGTTCTGCTTATAGTGAAAGGCTGGTTTTTCAAATGAAGGCAATGGATTAGGGAAGATCTGAATGATGCTCATGAGCTTTTGATACCACATTTTTACTTGAATTTTTGGTATCCTGATTAAGAGGAAAGCCAAACAGTGGCAAAGTTGTCTCAAATAGAAAAGGATCTCGCTCAATACAGTCCTTGTAGTCAATTGTCAGTTATCATTTTCCTTGATCTATGTCTATGGTGTGACCCTGTTGTAGCCCATTTTGTGGATACAAGACGGTAAGAGATAGAGCTGAACATGCTGAGTTTGTGATGAATGGGAGGACAGGGTTGGGGAGGTGGGGTGGCTGGCGTTAAGATACTCATAGTGGGGGGAGGTGAGGAGGAGCTGGGGGGAGGAAAAGAGGTCTGCTTTTAGCATGCCTAATATGAGAGGGTGACAGGCCACCTACTCAAAAATATTCTGAAGAGTAACGCAGGACACGGGGCCAGGGAGAGGCAAGGTTTGTGTAATTCATGCTAGAAAGCATCAGAAATGAAGGCAGAAGGACTAGGTGTAGAGGTTGTAGGACTGGGTAAGGGCCATCCCTCTCTGGGCCTCAGTTTTCTCATCTGTAAAATAAGGGGGTTGTACCAGACAGGTTCCGTACTTCGTTCACCTGTCACCCAGCCCCGCGTGGAGTCGGGGGAGGAGACGGAGGATGGATGCATCAGAAGGGGCTCTTCCCGGCTCAGCTGCGTCCCGAGAGCTCAGAGAGAGAGCCCCCAACAAAGGAAATTGTGGTATAATCTGCACTCAGCATTGCCAATAAACTGATAAATGTTGGAACACTGCTGTCTGGATTTGTTTAAAAAAAGTAACTGCCAAAAAAAATGTGGTTTCCAGGCTGAGTCACAAGACTAGAGGGAACCCTGCACTCGACATTCCGGGTTACTGGCCAAATGAATGCCGAGCAATTCTCTGCAGGGCAGCGTTAAGATTTTTCAAATAAATATATATTCCCATTTCAAGTGCAGGCCACAAAATCACACCTCGTGTGTGTGTGTGTGTGTGTGTGTGTGTGTGTGTGTGCGTGCATGCGCACGTGCATGCTTAACATTAGGGAACATGGAGAAGCAATAAGCTTTTCATTTGTTTTTTGTTTTTTGTTTTTTATTCTTTGAAAGGCTTCTGTGCCAGAGGTTGCAATGGCAGAAAGAAGGGGGGCAGGTCTAGGACAGGGACATGTGGGGGAGACATTTTCCAATTTACCAAGATAGGAACATAGGTCCCTCTTTTTTGAAACCCCCAAAGCACTCTACTTTGAGCTTCTTCAATTAGGAAGCAACGTTCTTCGTGGACACCCTGAGGCAAGGCCATCGCTAGAACAATCTGAATCGTGGCTCCTTTGCTGGCTAAGTCCAGGGTTTGACCCAACTCAGGTGTGCAGCTCTGAGACAGACAGCACACCTTGGGTGAGGTGTGGGCCAGGAGAGAGATGGGCCCGTCTCGTCAAAGCCTTGTCCCTCAGCCCCAAACCAGGTGAGTTTCCCGTTGCCATGCTAAGGGCCCAGTTGTAAACATCTAGTAAAACTCTGGCTCTGTTCTTTGGACTTCCTCCCCTTTCAGCAACCTGCCTTGCTTTAGGCCTTCTCAGTTTGGCAGAGAATAATCTATTCTAATCAAAGACACATGGCAGATGATACCATCTCTCAATTGTATAGCACTTCACCCACTCCGTGTGCACACACATATTAGACGATGTTAATCCTAAATAGAATGAAATAGCCCACTAAGTCAACAAGCTCCATTTCCTGAGAATTCTGGAAGGAAGCTTCAAGCACTGTGAGATCAATTCCCTTAGCCTACAGAGGGTCTGAGAGAATCCCTTTAAAATTACAGGGGAAAAAATAAACCGAGATCTCACTCCTGAGAATGAGTTTGCAAATATACCATGGAAGGCAAATTGTTTTAAATAAAGTTCGACTTAGTGTGCCGGGCACTGAGCTAAGTGCTATAAGGAACAGAAAGTAAGACAGAGCCCCAGCTCTTGAGGGACAAACAGTCTAGCTGGGGTGGCCAGACTGTATGCAAGTTCACAGGACAAATCAAAGAAAGGAGAGACTAAACTATGCTCCGCCATGATCCAGCTTCTCACTTGCCAGACCCTCTTACTCTTTCCCTGGTCCCTCCTGGCACCGACGTCTATGCAAATCCTCTGTCCTCAGGTTTCTCTTCTTGGGCCAGAAGGCCTACCCCCAGGGATATCCCCAGGGACTTTCTGTACTGAAGCCCCAGACCACCCCATTTCTGCCGACCCCCCCCAACCCACTACTTCTTTATACAACAAGCCCCGAGGGTTCAGTCTTTCTCGTTTCTCTGAGAGGGATCTGGCTCCTCTCAAGCCTAGCTGGTGAGAGGAACAGTTTGCCTGCTCCTCACTTCCTTGCTGTGTTAAGGGTTTAACTACAGAGAAAGAAAGTTGACCAAAATAGAAACATTCAAAACAGACAAAAATGTCTTCAAAAGATTCTATGAGTCCTGGGCCCCTAGTTTATAGTTTCTGATTTCCTTCTGGAAGCACCATGGGAGTTTGGCCCTCTGCTTTTAATGCCAAGGCTGTGCTAATCAAAAAAACAAAGCTGCCCCTGTATGGAGGCTTTCCTGAGCCTCACCCTCTAGGAGGCTGGCAGGGGGCTTCAGAGGGAAATCGTTGCCAACTGCAAATGCTCCTGGTGTGTGAAGTCCTCCTGGTGTGGCCAGGCATTCCACACTCTGTGGCCTCTCCTTTCTACCATCCCAAGCCTGGTTATCCAGTACTGATGCCTGGTTAGCCCTCCCACCGGGCTTCAGCCCCTTTCCTAGAATTATCAAGACACTCTCATTTGGGATGTGACATGACCGAGCCCTGAGCCCTTCTGTAGGTGATCTGAAATTGGCTCTTCTGAGAGAAGAATCTGCGAGAGTGTGAATATCCCCCACTCAAACCTCAGCCTCCCCCTCTGACTCCCCATGAAGCTTGCTTGGTTCACACACACAATTACACACACACACACACACACACACACAGCCAGCTAGGAGGCAAAAGCACAGCAGAGCACAGCTGGGAGCCCCTTCTAGATGCACCTGCTATCACTACCACTTTCACCAGAGACAAGCAGCACTTCTCTCTAGTCTGAGACCTCCTCTCTGCTGTGGGGCAGAGCAGCTCTGGCTTCTGCTGTGGACCACCTACCTTAACCTATGTGTCAGGGGCCACAGGGGAGAATTCTCCGCCTTGTCTTCCTTATATCCTTCCCCCTTCCCCCTTCAGACCATCACAACACACATCTGCATTTTAAAGGTAAGTCCCTCTAAGCTTTTGCTACTTTAAAGTCCAAGCTCTAATTAAAAACAGATTTCTCCTCCTTCCTTCCTCTTCTGGGGCACAGTTGCTTGCAATTTACCAGGACTTTCTGTGAGAATAACCGTCATAGATGGATTGGGTGGGAGGGCCGGGAGGAGGTTACTGCAAAATAGTTGGACTGGGGTCATCAATGAAAATGAGGACAATTATAAACTTTCTATTTTAATGGATTTACACTAACAAATGCTGTAATTCCAGAGCCACCTCTGGTTTGCCTCAAGAAACAGCCAATTCACTTTACATTTTGTAAAAGGTCTTCAGGTATTTAAAAGCAATGATTGGGGGTTGGTGAGGTGGGAGTATGTCAGGGTTGGTGGCAACGACTTTCAGCTTATTAATTCTACTTCCTCCAGGTTCCTCTTAGAGCCCGTTAAACTGAAAGGAAATGACTTTTCACCCCCTCTCTTTTCACACCACTGCTTTATCTCCTCACTAGAGTTGGAACCTCAGTGGGGAGGAAAGACAGATTGTCCAGGACTCTGTCTAGAATAGGGAGAGAGATGTAGCCTGCCCACTCCTTCTGGCAGGAGGGTGCTTTGGAGAAACTGAGGCCTGAATTTTTCTGGCGGAAGCTAAAAAAGATCCTTTAATTTCAGGGTGGATGGGGAGGAATGGAAGGCTCAGGGGGGAAGTAGGACTTGAAGGCTCCCCAAACTTCTGGGCAGGCCTTTCAGTCTCATTGGGTGAGGTGGGTCCACTCTACCCCCACCTCTCTCCTGCTCTGTCCTGCTCACTCAACGTCCTTGGCCTTGGCACTGTCCATTCCTCCTCAAGCCCAAAGACGGGAAAACAACGTCTATAGCCGCCCCCCCCCCACCTCCCGCCCTGCAAAAAAGACGTTTTTGACCCTAGGGACAATCTGGTGGATCAAGCTATCTGAATATAGTAACCCTCGATCACTTCTATTCAGCTCAATCTGAGACCTTTTAGGAAGTGTACGAATGGGCCATTCTCCAAAGTGCGGGGAGAGGGGCTCCGTCTGACAACGGGACAGGGTATTTGAAATCAGGGATGTCTCTGGGGAAACCCTCTTAAGTTGGTCCTCACCCCCGGCCCCCCCCCCCCGCGGAGGTTGGAACAAAAGACGGGGCTGTCGGGCATCTGAGTGTCGGGCATCTGAGTCCAGAGGGGCGGAGGGCCTCACACACCCACCGCCGGGAATCTCCGAGCGAGTGACCGTTCCGCGGGGCGCGCCGGAGGAACGCGGCGTGGGGCGGGGCGCGGGGCGGGCGGGGCGGGGCCCTGAGGCTCAACCCCACCCCCTGCGAGCTCCTCCGGCGCCGGCCGTTAGAGGGGCGGGGCTTCGGGTCTTCGCCCCGCCCCGCCCACCGCCCCCGCGCGGAAGCGTCCGGGTAACGGTAGTTCCCAACCGCTGTGTGGGTGCGGCCCGCGAGGCAGAGCAGTCCTGCGCTCCCTGGGGTGCGGGACGGGCTTTGAGCACCAGAAGGGTCCGAGGACGGGGTGGGGCGGGAGGAAGCGGGGCTGGGGGCGCCGTCCTGGAGCCTGCGGAGCCGGGAGAGAGGCCCCCACGCTTCTCGGTTCGCGGTCCGCCGTGGCCCCAGAGGGAGAGAAGCTGGGCTGGCCGCTGTCGCGCTGCGGGCTTCCGCGCGTTCAGCCCACCTGCTGCCAGGAGCCTCTGTTCTTGGTCACTGCGGGGTCCCAAACAGGCGAAAGGCGGAGGCTGGAACAAAAGACGGGGCTGTTGGCATCTGAGTGTAGGGGAGGCATTGCAGGGGCAGCAAGTTAGATGGAGTATGTTGGGATGGAGGCCGCTCACCCCGGGGGTGCAGCATTCGGGCCCCAAATGGAAGGCAAGCCACTGTGCCCCACTCCCCCAGGTCATAATATTGTCTGGATACTTGGGGGCAAGGATCTGCCAACTCTATCCCTTTTAAAGTTGCACTTAGCAAGTCTGGATAGCTTGGCCTACAACTTGGTTTCTGTGAAGTGAGCTTGCTAGAGCTGCCTCTTTAGGGGCAACTGTAGGCACTTTGAAGAAATGTTGGCATGGAGGGTCTGGGAAGAGGTGCAAAGGAGCAGTTGTGATACACGGAGTGGGCTGGAGCCTGCTCTTACAGAGCAGAAGTCAGTGACAGCTCATTGCACATAGGCCCCGGGGCTGGGACATGTGGAAAATTAATGGGACTTCAGCTAACAAGACTGGCAAACTCCAGGAGTGGGTAGGTGCCAGCCAGGATTATTAAATAAGGACTGGGGTGTCATAAGAGGGCTTGGAGGGGAAGCGGATGGGTTGCTCCAGGTCACCCAGCATCAGCCTTTTGCTGTCAGTCCTCAGCTACCTTTGGGAGATATTTCCTGAAGGAATCTGTACAGTCAATGCAATGGGAATGGAGGAAGAGGAGAAGTTTGGGACCTTAACTGGCTCCCCACTAAGATACTCAGAGAAACATCTTTCTTTCACAGATCCAGGGTACCGGAAAATCTTTTGAATCTGACCTTGAGTTCCAATGGTTCTGGGTATCCAGACCTTGAATCCATCAGGCGTGACTGTTCATGCCTTAGTTTTTACATCATGGGCCTTTGGAAAGGAGCTCTTTCCATTCTCTTCTCCAGCTAGAACCCGGAGGTGGTTAAGAAACTATCTCATAACAGCCTCCTAAGGGGAGAAGGGGGCAGGGTTGGCAATGGCCTGGGGAGAGGCTTCCATCCTCTGGTGTTCTGGGAGGATCACAAGGCGTCAGGCAGGGATTCAGGTTAGCTGTGGTTCAAGACTTTGCCCGTGCGGCATATGTGGATGCAGGCAGGTTCACCAGGGCACTATGCCCTTATATTCATCTCATTTTCCAACCTGAGGCAGACTCCCTTCCAGGCAGGGAGTGCCTCATTCCCCTCTGGGCCCCTGCAGCCCGGGTTTTGAAACAGCACACAGCTGGCGTTGGCAGACACATACTGGATCTTGAAGGCCCAAACCGTAGGCACGTTTAGAAGATATTTCCATCAGCAGCGGGGCGGGGAGGAGCTGGAGAATTAAGTGAAATCATGTAAAGTATCTGAAGAAATAGATCAGTTTGAGCTTTAACTACTAGAGAATGGAGCCTGAGCAGGCCCCACTTGCTCACACTTCTATAAGTTGGATGTGCCTTCGAGGAACATAAAAGTGCCTAGGAAGTTCCCTTCTCGCTGAAACATGAAGGATTTCTGGGTGGACACTGGGTTGTCTATAGGCCACAGCAGTAAATACTCCCCTACCTCCAAGGTAGCTTCTTGCTCCCTAAAACAAGTGTATGGAGACTACCATTCTTGCCTGCCTGATCAGCCTGGGCTAACTTCTTGAAGAAAAGGGGCCAAGGAAGCCCTAGGCCTGCCTGCCTGGCCCAAATAGGCTAGAGTTGAAAGGGAAGCATCTTTGAGGTGGGTGACAAGTGGTCCCAACAAGTGCATAGAATCAGAGCTGGGAAGGAAGTGAAGGCCCATTAGCCTTGCTGGTGACTTGGGCCCTAGCTTTGATGAGCACCCCATTTGTGCTCTGTGGAGTCGCTCTCTTCTCCAGGGCTAGTGGGCCACGTTTGGCCTCCCAGGTGACATCCTATCCTGGATGTTGTGCTATTCTTTGCTTGTCTTGTCTTCACTGGGTGTGGCAGAGGGTTTGGTCCCCAGAGCCCAGCCCCACAAGAACCTCCCTGAAAGGACCTGAGACAGCTAGTTGCTCCGGGGGCATGGGGACACCTCTGTGTGTGAGGTTTTAAAGGCTACAAAGTGGGCAATTCTCAGAGGTAGATCATGGCTGCGGGCACGGATGTCATCATAAGTCATACCTACAGGTCCTGTTAATATGCGAGCTTTCCAGACCATCTTCTGAGGCAAAGCCCCTCGCCTGCTCTGCAGAGTTCACTGTGGAGACAAGAGGACTCAGGAGGCTTTCTGGACTTAGAGTAGCCCCCGCCTAAGGGGCCCAGGCCCCCACTCAGACAGTGGCTACCTGCCTTGCCCAGACAGAAATCCCCCAAAAGATGAGCTGTCTCGCGAGAACAGCAGGATTAGGCCTCCAAAACACCTTGAGAACTATCAGAGAATTCTGGACAGTGAGTCCTGTCAGGATCTGTGTTGGGGGCTGAGAGTAGGAGCTCATATCCCAGGGACCTCTGCAAATGGCGAGTGACAACTGTCAAATATTGGACAAGGCCAAGGGAGACTCTATCATGACTGAAGTCCTAGTCATGGTTTCTTCTGGACTTCAGCCAGAGGCAGCGCCCGCAGCCCCAGCCTGGGCCCCTCCAAAGCTTTGCCTAGAATGAAGCAGGGAAGTTTGTTTGCTCTCCTCTGCTCTGAGATCGCCAGTTACCCTTTTGGGAGGCACAATAAAGCACGTGGTGGCTCCTTACCCGTGCTTCGGGTCAGATGGAACATAGGCATCAGCTACTTGAAATGGTTTTACTCCTCTGTTTGTGTGGTCCTTGTATGTCCTCTGCTCCCAGGACACCTGTCCCTGCACAGAGCCCTTGCTGGCCCCTCCTGGGGGTAGTCAACCCACATCTCCAGTTATTGCAAAGTTTCCCTCCTTCCCTGGATACATGTCTCTAATAATTAGAGTGGGGCCCACAGATGAACTTCAGCCACAAATACAAGACAGTGAGGAATGCACCCCAAAAGTGCTCCTGGGACCATGATGCCATCCCTGGGGATCCAGGCAGAAGCAAACGCAAACATTCTCTTGGGCGCCTCCTCCGCCCAGGCCTCCCAAGTAAAGATGGACTCGCAGGAGGAGATGCTCACACCCTGAGGCTATAGAACCTTAGGCTACAGAACCATCAGAGAGGTCTGGACCATGGCTTTGGGTGGGATCAGGGCTGGGGACATGGGAAGATTAGTAGTGGGGCAGAGGCCGTTCCCCGGCCATGACTCGCCTGCCCTTGCCCCTGCGTCTGCCCTTTAGATCATCTCTCTACGGCGGCAGACCCCCTGAGCCCCCAGAGAGCTGCTGCCGGAGGACGAAATGGGGCTATGTGGGCATGGGAATCGCTGCGACCTTCCAAAACACCTCCGTTTCTCCCCGCCGGGGGCAGTTCCAGAACCCAGAGTGGCCCAGAGCCGGGGGCAGGCAGAGGGCAGGGAAGAAGGGTTACTCGGGGCAGAGCTTGTCTTTTCTTGCTTCATCCTGATTGGGCAGAAAAACGGAGGTGCGGGCTTGGCCCCCTCCCAGACTACAAATTCTCTCAGGGAGCAGGGCCTTTGCCCGTTGGGAGCGTTTACCGGCCCACCACCCCAAATGTTTTAAGTTGCCCCCAGGCTTAGCAGGCCTGCCAAGGAGTTTGCTGTGATTTTAGGACCAGAGGGGCAAGTCTGCCTTAGCCTTCTCTGACTGTCCCAGTGAGAAGAGCCACTGGGGAGAGGCACAGATGGGGTCATTTAGTCCTGCAGCCTTTTTCATGTAGAATTTCAGGCTGACTTCACCATCCCAGGTATGTTTCTTTAATGGCACGACCTGGGAAATTTTGGCTTGAGGCCTGGGGAGGCATGCCCAGATCTCACTGAGTTACCATTCGGTCCCAAACAAGGGGCTAAGGCTTGTCTTTTCTGGTTGGAGAGTGAAGGACTGATACCACTCTTTCTCCAGATGAAATTAGACTCCCAGTAGGAGGAGACACCTTGGCCAGGATTGGGGTGGGGAGTAACAGAGCAGGCAGCAGCAGGCTTGGGGCGAGCGAGAGACACTCATGACACAAGCTTGTCGCAGCACAGGCTTCCAGTGGCCAGGAACTCTCCAACTTGGTTTGTAGTAAACACGTAAACCTGTTAAAATAAATTGATTAGCAAAGGATCTCCACTCAACACTCTTTAAACACCAACATCTGTTCCCAATAAATAAGTCACATAGTAGATATTAATTAGAAGGCACGGGAGGAGGGGATGGCAGCTTAAAAAGGACCCTGAGATGCCTCTTTGCCAAGAAAGGCGCGCTGATACCCACACCCAGATGTGGAGGAAAAAGCACTGCGAAAGGCCGCCTCCTTTCTTCTGTCCCTTAGTTCTGGTCTGCACACATCACCCCCCCCCCCCCCGCCCCGTCCCCAGCAGGCAGGCAGCATGACAGCTCCCTCCCACCCCGGGGACCACAATGCCCCAGGAGACAGCTGTTCAAGCACAGCTGGTCGCTGCCCACAGCCACGAGAGGGGTGTCCCTGGGTTCCTAGAAGCTACAAGCGGTGGAAGGCAGCCCCCCACCCCCAACCAGCGTGCCACTCCTGCCCTCCCCGGGCAGCAGGCAGAGGACCTGTTGCTCAGACATCCCCTGAGGACTGGGAAGAGCATTGTGTCCTGAAGGCAGCCTGGAGGCTCTGCGGAGTGAGGCCTCCTTCCCGGGGCTGTCAGAGACCCCCACCTCTGACAAGGAGCAGAAGTTCGGGGCCAGCGATAGGAAGATCTTAGACCATCCCAGAGGACATAGCTCCCGCTTGGGTTTTCTAGTTGGGGGGTTGGGGTGCATTCCAAGTCCCTTGCTTCCTTGCCTCATTTTCTCAGCAGTTTCCTTGGGAGTTTTGGCTTCTTTAGCAGATCATCATTGCTTTCAACTTTGGAAGGAGCAGGGCTTCTGGGAGCCCACCAAGGGGCCCCGTATTTACACTCCTGGACAGAGTGGGTGGCTGGGCTGACTTCTTCAGGCACGCCAAACCAGGTGGCTTCCACGGAACAGGAAGGGAGCTGCCTCTACCAGCTCCGGGGAGGGGTCAGGGAGAAGCAAGTTCATCCTCATCCTATCTTCTCTGAGTGAATAGTTTGCAGCTCAGAGACCAACTGGGAACTGAGAAAATGCACGGGAGAAGTGCCGTATGCCCTCTGATGTCTACTCTCCATCAAGTACCGGAAGAGTCTAAGGACTGGAGTTGAGAAGCTGCTGGAGGTGGCCCGGGCCCTGCACCCGTCAGCAGGGGCTGCCCTTGTGGGCCCGTTGGCTTCCTTCGTGCAGAAGACGGTTCCCCAGTTTGTGTTGGAGAACCGAGGTCACTGAGTACTGTCTCCACTGACACGGTGGCCCACTGGGACCCTGAGCCAGCACGTACCCTGGGTTGGGAAGCCGTAACACCTGGCTCAGGGCCCAAACAGCAGGCGGGGGAGCTCTGGTGGGAGCCATGTGGCTGCCCAGGTGGAAGGAGTCCGGAAGCCACCCACATGTCTTTTTCTCCAGGAAGGAACTGAGTGTTTAATTCCTGAAAGCTTTGTTCTCCTAAAGGGTTTGGCTTCATTCGTTCTTTGTTCCGGAATCTCCCGGTGCTGGTAGTACAAATGGCCGTTCTCCTTCTGTTTGGAGGAGGTCTTTGAAATGGTATGCAACTCTATGGAGGTGCCTCAGGTTGAGAAGGGAGAGAGCTGTTGAGCTCTTATTCCACACTTTCAGAACCAAAATCCAGAAAGAAGGGGCGGTCTCACCTTATGGAGAACCACCCCCTCCTTTGCTACAAGTTCAAAGTCAGAGACCTGGCCCCGGGGCCGGTGCTGTGGCGACTCCTGAGACCAGGCTTAGTGGTTGGTAATCAGTGTGGATAGGCATGAGGGTGAAACTGAAATGAGGTCACAGGGGGCTTGCTCAAGTTTGTAGGGCTGCTGGGAAAAAGGGGTGGCAGCTGGCTGGCCTATTTCTTGGAGGACTTTTAAGTCCTCACACCATGGGCAGTAGGCTTCAGACAAGAGGCTGGGGTGGCCAGGGAAGTAGGCTGGGCCTTGGCATTTCTTGCATTACCCAAGGGGGTTTGAGGCATCAAATACAGGATTGGCCAGGTGTTGTGAAAAGAACCACCACCTAGCATATTTCAAACTTCAGCGGAGGGTGGGGCGGGGGAGGGTAAATCTCCTGGGGGATGGAAGCAGGGCCTCCCTCCTAGGGAGACAAAAGGGAGTCCCTTTGGCTGGAGGTCAGTGGGGCCTCTCTGGGCAAAGAGTGGGTGGTTCTTAGCTGATAGGCTGAAGGGTGGGGCTAGAGACTCTGTCACCTCTTCCTTCGTTTAAGATGGTGCCTGTGGAAGCCGCTTGAGTAGCCAGATAGAGCAGCCAGTGGTCAGACCACCATCCGGAGAGATTTAAGTTAGATGGATGGTGGGGCCAGTGGCCAGTGGCCGAGTTAAGTGACTTTGTTTTATCCACAAGGATCAGCATTTCTTAGCCTTAATTGAGAGGTGCCCAGATTGCAAGAGCAGAAAATGCCAGTGAATGAAAAAATCGAACCCTCCTCCATCATAAGAAAGCATTGCCTGGCACAGAACGCCAGAGTTGAGAAAAGCATGCCTCTGGAAGCCAGAGGGGGGCTTGGCAGAACAGAAGAGTAGACTCATTGGTCAAAAGCCAACCTCCCCACCCCCCAACCACCCACCCTTAGCTGTGGCTCAGATGCTAACTTGTGCTCTCCAGTGACTCGTAGGAAGTTTTGAGTTGTCCAGCCAAGGGGAAGGGTTATATCTGCAAAGGCAGAATACAGGGATAGAACAAAGACAATTAATGAGAGGCAGGGTGAAGGCCTCTGCTTTCTGCTTCTCCCCTCTCCCCCCCACACACCCCCCAGTCAGTACATCCTAAATCCCAGGTCCCGTGGCCTGGGAGGGGCAAAGCAGGGGGAACAAGTGTTCTTCTGTTCTTTCTTGTGGCTAGAAATTCAGGCAAGGTCAAGAGCAGGAATCTCAAAAAGCACACATCTTATTTACCCTGCTGCCCACCTCTCAGCCCCAAGTCTTTCCCAAGCCCTCAGCCATGTATCAAACTCTGTCCTCATGCCTTGAGGTCCCTGGAATGTGCCAGGCCTTCTGTTCCAATGCTGAGAGCTCCTCCCCGACCTGCTTCATCTGCTCAAAGCCTGCCCATCATTCAGACCTCCATTCTAATGTCATTCCCTGAGGAGCACCTTCCTGGGCCCCTTGGACCTGGCAGCTGTCCCACGAATCGCTCCCTTGTGGCATTTAGCACAGTTTGAACTCATACATTTATTTGTGCAGGTTATTTGATTCACATCTCTTTCCCCCCCAAGCCTGACCTTGCCTGGTTCGGCTCACGATTTCCACCCTCTCCCCGCTGTGCTTCTCTTGCAATACCTCGGCACTTAATAGGTTCTCAATAAATATTTGTAGAATGCATGAATGAAAGGTGCGAAATGAGTTCTCCTTTTCCACACACTCACCTGTGCAACCCTCATTCATTGGGCAGTTCACTTGAATTGCTTGGCTTCCCAGCTCCTTGAGGCATTTGGAAAGAAGGGGTCTGGGGCTGCAGGGGCTGGTTAGAGACCCATGTGAGGCCCATTAGCATAAAGATGATACAGGAGGCCGCTCAAAAAGTAAACACAGGAAATTCAGGAGACAGCATTCAGGGGGGCGGCGGGGGGAGGACGGGCCAATGTGGAGGGATGGGGTAAGACTTGAGAAAAGGTCAGAAGAAATCCAAGGGACAGAAGTGTGGGGTGAGGCCATGCTACGGATGTCCTGAGGGAATGGTTATCAGGCTCCTGCCCAGGCATAGACCGAAGCATCACCCTCTGGTGCTCTGGGTGGGCAGGGGAGCTGGGACAGCCTCTTTGGAGGACCATTTTTTTTTTTTAACATAAAAAGCAGTTTCACTTTTGACAGTCTCTCCAACAGAAATGCTCAAGTATCTTTGTGAGGTTATGCATGCAAGGATAGTTGCGGTAGCCTTACGATGTTAAGCAAATTTGGAAACAAACCCAACAGTCGTTAACTGGGGAGTGGCTAAATTCACGTAAATATCCCGTGTGATGGGATATGATGCAGCCTCACCAAAAATGCATTGGGGATTGTGGGCACTGATATGGAAACATGTTGATGCATTAAATGACATAAAGCAAACAACAGATTGCTCTGTGTCCTGCGATCCCATCTAAGTTTTTACAACTGTTTGTGTGCATAAAACTTTATATATGTTTGTGCACAGAAAAATATGTGGAAGGATACATACATATTCTACCTTTAACACCATTTCCTCTGGAGAATGGGATTCAGGGTAGGGTATTGGGGGGACTCACACTATTTGACTCTCCCTGTGGTATGGTGCAAACGAGCGTGTGTTTCTTCTGTGATAAAAAGGAAAAAGATTGTAGGAGATGGCGATGAAGACGGATTCCTGCCCTCTGGGAGCTCAGATTCATTAGACTGCGGGGAGCAGGGGCCAATCGCACTGGGTGGAATGGACAGGAGGGATGAGCAAGCTGTCCACAGACTGCGAAGACCTTTCCAGAAGTTTTCTGGTGAACAGCATTTTTGGAAGAAGATGCTAGCTTAAGGAAGAGGCGTGGTGGAGGGAAGGTTTATATCTATTGGGAGCTGTTGACACTGGTAGGCTGGGGGGAGGGAAGCAAGAGTGGAAGTAATTTCACAGGATGCTAAGGAGAGGGATGCTTGGCTGGAGAGCCAGCCTGGTATATGCAGAACGGTCTGTGGGATCCCAAGTCCCAAGTGGAGGAATTATCCTAAAAAAGAGTGGGGAACAGGTTTGGGGGAGGGTATAGACAGATAACAGGGGGTGCGAGGACCAGGGAGGGAGTTCCCAGTCGATGACCCGGTTTTTACCTTGAACTGAGAGTGGGTATGTCACCGAAGGGAGTGGGCTAGGGATGGAAACAGTTTAAGGACATCTGAGGGCAGTGGGAAACTCGGGGAATGGGAGAAAGGGTTAGTAAACTGGCCACTGGCTGGCGTCAGAGGAGGGCCAGCCGCACTGGTCTTCATACCTTTGAAATAGAACAGGCGGGCAGTTCTGCATTTTTCTCTTAGCAGAGCTCAAGTGTAAGACTAGAGAGAAAGGTCACATTGTTCCAAGGTTGGGGACAGGCAAGGCCAGCAACGCCAGCCCAGCATAACGGGAGATGTAAAGAAGCAACATGAGGTAGAGGAACAGGATTCGGAACTAGAGACGGGATGAGCAGCCATGGAAGCATTTTGAGAGAAGGGGATGGTAGAGAGCCAGTCTGGAGCCTCGTAGGTGATGTCCAGGTTCAAGGCTTGGCTATGGCAACGAAGGGGTTGCAGAAGTAGACAACGTTGTTTCCACTTGGGAGTTGTTAAGATTGTCTAGGTGGCGGCAGGATTGGGGCAAAGGCAAAACCCGTGAGCCTGAGGCCAGAGTTCTCAATTCATTCATTCAACAAATATTTATTGAGCACCTACTATGTGCCAGGCACTCTTCCCCGCCCTGGCGGGGAGGTGAATGTTGGGACTCCACTGGGTTGCTGATAGATGAAGATGGGAAGAAGAGGCTCATGTTGGCAGGGGGCCGCGGGGCTCCAAGAAGAAGAGGAAGTGTCACCAAGGAAGGGGCCAGAATGGTCAGAAAGATGAGGCAGGAAGTCAGGAGGGCGCTGCCGGCTGGGATGGATAGGAGAGGAGCAGCTTCTAACCTTTAGAAGAGCTGGAAGAGGAGCACCATCATGGAAAGGCAGGCTTTGGATGGGGTGTGGGTGGGAAGCTAGCATGTTTTGCAGCTTCCTCCTGGCAGCCCACCCTGCCTGCCTCACACCTCAGGTCTCTCAGGATGGTATGGGGCTGGTGGAAGGGGAGAGGCAAGTCTTTCCTCAGACACCGTGAGGCTCCACCCAGGGACTGTGACCCCCTTTTCTGTGACTTCAGCTCCGGATTCTGGCCCTCATCTGCTGTGTTAATGGTGGAGAAGCACAAGAAGGGTCAGAGAGGAATGGCAAGACCAGATACAGTGGTAGGAGAGAGAAGAGTCCAGGAGGGAGAGAGACAAGGATGAAAAAGGAGGAGGAGCTAAAAGATATTCCCAAGGAAAAAGGGGGTGGATGCACACAGAGGATGCAGGACTGGATTGGAGGAAGGCAATCAAGCACAGAGCCAAATGGGACCAAAAGGAAGAGAGGGTATTATGGGATAACCACCAGGCACATCTGGTTCTGCCATGTCTTAGGGGTTCCCGTTAGCCAGCAAACCTCCTTCCAATGGCTTTTTCCTGTCCTCTGTCTTTCAGGCCACCTTGAAGTCACAAGAGAGGGAGAGGTCCAGGGGCAGTGGTCGGGGCCAGTGTTGCAGAAAGGGCCTGGAGAGAGGTGGATGGTGATGCTCCAAAGACCGGGGTTCATTCCCATCCTCAGGGAGGATGCTTTCCTTCTACTTGAGCACCCTGGCTCTCAGCCATTATGCCACCTTCCAGATTGAGCTCTGCTTTCTAGGGTCGCCTGCTTTTACTCTGTCTCATTCCCTACACTACTGACCTTGTCATTTGACTTGAGCATCTGGTCTTCATTCCCCCTCTCTTGGGAAATGGGGACCTGCCCATTGGCATGGCTGGAACAATCAAGTTGTTCTCTCTTAGATTCCAGATAAAGCTGTGAGGCAGGATGACCTAGGGCTTTCAGCTTCCCCTAAAGGCCAAGAAGGCTCTGCTCCAGGAGGAGGGCCGCTCTGAGTCTGGAATGGTCTTTCCGGAAGAGCTAGAGACAGAGGCCATTAGCCGGAGGGAGGGAGGAGAGCTGAATTCCTGAGGTCTTTTTCCTCCTTTTGCCTTCAAAGTCTCTGGAAGGACAGCAAGGCCTGGGGCCTCCATCAGCCCCACCGGCTGGTGGTCAGGTCTCTCTCTTCCTGCTCCTGGCTCTCATCTCAGCAACTGCTGCTTCTGGAGAAAGAAAACAAAAGCAGTTTTGGGAAGGGACGGCAGGAAGGGAGGAGCAGGAACACCCTGGGGAGGGATGCTGTTGCCCCCCACCCCCCAAAGAAGGGTGGGGAGGAGACTCTACCCACGTAGTCCCCAGGGGCACCTGTGAGTAGCAGCAGATAATTCTAGGGGAGAACAATGGGAGAGGCGAAAAAGCTTGAAACTGCTTAGAAGAGGGCCTGAGGCAGGAGAGTGGCAAAGTGCTGGAAACAGTTCCCCTTCTGGGGTTGATGGTGTGGGACACAAGCACGTGCTCCCCTCCACCCACCCGTGAAACCCTGGTGGGGTTCCTTGGGGTGGGGGGGAGGGGGCGTGTAAAGCAGGTTTCCTCCCTCCCAGGACCTCCTTCCTGCACCGGGCTCTCATGAGCACAAGGGTGGGGGGGTCGCCTCGCCCTTGCACTTCCCGGAACGGCCTCCCAGCCAGTGCCCCGGGGTTCTGATTGGGCCTCAGGGAGTGGGGCTCCCTCACTGCTCTTGGCGACTGTCCCCACCCCGCCCCCACTCCCAAGCTTCGGGTTCAGCCCCGACTGAGCTCTGCTTTCTGCGGAGACCGTTTGGCTGATGGCTGCTTGGAAACCACTCTGGTTCTTACAGACCAAACCTCTACACCTGCCTTTCCTTCACCACACACAGGAAGCGCTTGCAGATGACAGGGCCAAATGCGTGCACACGCCAGGGTGGCAGGGAGTGTAAGAGAGGCCACACCTGGGCCCTCTGTCCAGGGCAGAGGCGCCGAAGGCTGACTTGTGGCAAGGGGCAGGACATGGCCCCTCTGGGGCTGGGTGTGCAGTCGGGGCTCCCAGAGCTTCCCCCCGCCATAACTTTTATGGGGCTTCCTCGTGCTCTCCATGTGCCTAAGGCCTACTTTAAATGTATCTTCAACTTAGCAAATTCTCCCGAGAGAAACTACCTGCTTCGTTAAATAGGCTGCTACAGCTCCAGGGGTGTTCTAGTCCTGATAGGGCATGATCTCTTGAGCTGATTCATGATCTCTGCCAACAAATCCTTATGCACAGACGCTACATCAGGATTTGTAGACAGCCCTCTTCTTTCTAGAACCGCTTGAACTTCCTGGCTCCCTTCTCTGGACTAGAAGAAGCCTTGTATTGTCTTGCTTGAGGTAGAGTGAACAGAACTTCAAGTGGGTGTCAGGTATGGAAGCTCCTTGCTGTGTCTGCGTCAGATGAGCTGGGTCAGATGCTTTCTGCTGGTGGTCTCAGCCCTTCACTGGCTTCACCTGCTTGGGGGTGCCCAGATCCTCCTCCTCACTGCGAGGCGCTACTGGAAGCCATGCTTCCCCCACGGGCACTATCATCTGTCTACCCTGAAGTTCAAGTCTGCCATTTCCTCCCTCCCCCCGCCACCCCTGCCCCGAGGCTTCTGCAGCCCTCCCCAGTGGCTGGGCGTCAGGACTCTCTTTTGTGTGCCCCATTTCCCCAGGAAATAAGACGGGTCCCAGTGTGGCTCCTCAGACTGCCCTTGTCCTAAACGTTCTCCATCCCAAAACATCCACATTCAGTTCTGCTTTTGAGGTTTGCTTTTGGTGATCCATTTCTCTTCTCTACAAGTGTTTGATGACGCATCTTCTGTCTCAGATTTCTTCCTCCTTAAAATCCAGTCCCAGGGACCTGCCTATTTCATCTTTCACCAGCTGCCTCGACCAGCTTTCTAACTTGGGTGGCACCTCCCAAAGACAAAATCCTAGAGGCAGGATCCCACCATCCTCCACCTTGCTCTTCGCTTTTCTTCTCACATGGATGTGAGCACACAGATCCTCTCTAGTGAAGGGCGGGTTTGATTGGTAACTGTTCCAGGCAATACAAAAGGAGGACCAAGAAGGTGAGGGGGGGTGGGGGAGGCGGAGGCACAAGGCTGTAGTGATGTCAGGGGGTCCCCCCAGTTTTACTTCCTGGTCTCTATCGCAGTGTCAGGGACGGTCCTCTGTCTTCATTTTATGTCCCAGTGGAGCTGACCCATCACCCACTGACATTCTTCTCCACAGCCACGCTCCAACCCCGTCCGAGGCCTCTCTGTCCTACTCTGGGCGGCAGGAGGCTGACCTAAACGGACTGCAGCGATGTCTCCCAGGGTGGCTGAAAGGCACTGACCTCATCCACAGGGAGGAGAATGAAGCGGCCAGAGGACAGGCTATGTCCCTTGGGGGGAGGCCCAGCTCAGGGCCGGCTGCCCTCTGCACACAGCGGCTCTCCCTGGGCGCACTAACTGTGTACTTCCCAGGCTCTAAGGTCTTCTATGTCCTACTGAAGCATGTTCTAAATCCTGTCATTGTAAACAGTTGGATCACTGAGCTTTGCTCAAGCTACCCGGGGTGACAGGCCCTTTGTCCCTGCTGGTTCCCTGGCTGAGACAGTCCTCCTCTCCAGGGAGGTTTCTCGGCTTCTGAAATCCATGTTTCCTGTCAGTGAGCACACAAATCTGGCCCTCCACCGGGAATTCTGATGCACCTCTTGGGTAGAGTGGGAGGTCCCCCACCCCGCATGATTAGGCACCATGCATGCTCAGGAGGGACAGACTGTTTGCTCTGCCACCCACCTGCCAAGGTTTTGCTGGGCTTTACATTGTGGGGTTTGTGTTGTGAAAACACGGTTTGTTTTCTCGTCTGAATGTGCTTTTATTTGAAAGGTACCTTTCTGAGGCTTCTGGGACCTTCAGATGGAATGGCTGGGTAGGAAGCCTGAACTCTGGGGTGGGGTGGGGGGAAAGGTGGGACCAGGGATGGAGAGAGGTGGGGGGGTGTCCCCGTAGTTGGTGTTGCTGAGAGGAGGAGGCTGAAAATGGAGATGAACCCAGAACTCTGGGTAAAGTGGACACTGAAGGGGCAGGCCCAGGAAGAGAACCAGGGAAAGAGGACTCTGAAGGGCGGGGTGGGGATGAAAGGGTGAAGGGAGAGAGATTAGGAAAAATCGCTGCCCCAGAAATCCAGGGAAGTGTCTCAGCAGAGAGAGCACGCCCGTGACCCGCGTCAGATTACATTTGGAAGGCGCCAGCCGTATCCTGGGGACTTAGCGCCGCTGGGAGTGGGCCCGGCCGGGGCTGCTTCTGTGGCGGGGGGCAGGTGCTGTGTGGCCCCAGCAGGGAAGGAAGGGGTTGCCCGGTTAGCAGCTTGAGGGGGAGCTGCTAGAGCCAGAGGGGCTGAGGGTTTCTGGATTGAGGGAGAAGACTGAAGGCCAAGTCCTGGGGGGCTGGGGAGGGGCCCCGAGGCCCTGGTCGGGGGATCTGAGAGACCTCGGGAGAGAGGCAGGGGCAGTTGGTGAGCACATGGGAGGGATGGGAGGCAGGTGAAGGCCACCGGGCTCTGGGCCCTTCTGTCCTCATGAGACAGCTGCTGTGAGGGCATTTTCAGAGGTTTGGGTTAGTGGTTGCAAGGAGTCTGGAGACTTCACAGCCAAGTGAAAGGGGGGGGGGGGGGGGTAGGTACTGAGGGCACAGATCATCCTGGAGGGCATCTTTCCTGAGGTACTCAGAGGCCTGAGCATTTGAAGTTGACAGCCTGAGTGGGAGACTGTTCCCCATTTAGAGGTCTCCACCGAGGCTGAGACAAAGGGGCAAGAGCCCAGAGGGCTGAATCTTGGTGAGACAGGGTCTAAGCAGTGAAGGAAGGAAGTGAATCCTGGATGCCAAGACCCCCAATGGGACTCCCAGGGCCTGGAATTCTCCATGAGATTGAAAAATGGGGACATGTTTTAAAATGACTCTTTGATGAAAAAATAAATAAAAATAAATAAATAAAAATGACTCTTTGACTATGTGATTATCTTTGTAATCAGCAAAAAAAGAGATCAATTAAAAAAGCCAAATTGCCTGAATGCCCATCAACTGTACAATGGATAAATACATTGTGGTATATTTCTACAGGGGAATACATTACAATTCCATGCAATGGCATAGATACACCTCAAAAACATATACCTGTTGAGCAAAAGAGGTCAGACATAAAAGACTAGGTGCTGTTTACAATCTTTTCTGTGAAGTTCAACAAACAGGCAAAAGTAATCTGTGGTGTTAGGTTTCAAGACAGTGACGACTCTTGGGGAGAGAAGCCTCTAGAGAGGGGTACCAACTGCTCTCCAGGGGCTGTTAACCGTTCCACCTGCTGATCCTGATGCCGGCTCCACGGGCCCGTCCGGTCGGTCAAATGCGTTGCCTATACATTTATGACATGGGCATTTTTCTGTGTGTTTATTCTACTTCAATAAAAAGTTTAAAAGAGAGACTATCTAAGGTGAAGCAATTGCCTTGGGCTGCAAGGGCGGTCGCTTCTGAGATGGCCTCCTGTCACGGAAGGTGGGCCTCCTCCTGGCCAGAGGGACACATGAGCTATCACAGTGGCCGTGACTCGTCCTGACTTAGTGCTCTGGGGGAGGGGGCAAACCACCTCCGCCTTCCCCCCCTACCCTCATCGGTCATGGCGAAAGGCCTTCCCGATGTCCAACCACATCATAAATACTACAGGCCATTTCCCCTCTGGAATGCTCCAGGCTTTGTGTCCAGTGCCTCCCACAGCAAGGCCTACAACTATGGGACCGCACAGTTCCTTCGCCTGAAGTTGAGGACCTGGGAGGGCCGTCTCGGGGGCTATCCCTCCGCTGGTGTGTACCAGCTGCCCTCAGCAGGCCCATCAGGGTCCAGTTGCCCTGGATCCATCCCAGGGTGGGGGGTGCCTTTTTCTAATTTGTCCCAACATGCCCAAGGGATCCTCAACATCCCTGCTAGAAGTTGTTGGGCAAACAGCCTGGAGGTCTTACGACGTTGGGGCCAGAAAGAAGAGAGTGTGAGGGCTTAACCAGAGTGTTACACTACCAACAGTGGTGGGCAGAGAAGCTGCTCTTGTTCAAGGCGCTTGAATGGACATTATGTGTGGCCAGGGCTTTGCCCAAGTCCTGGCAAGAAGGATCGAGGCATCTCTCCTGGCCACAGTTGCTCTGGTTCCCGGGGAGCCCGCTGGGTGGCCATGAGGGAGCGCTAGGGGGACCAGTGGACACAGCGGTCCTTCTTCCTCTTGTGTCACGGGCAGACCGGGCGGACGCCTGCCACTAGTTGGTAAGACGTGTCTGGGGTTCTGTGCGTCCTGCTGTCATTCTATCGCTGATGGAATCCTCCTAAGGCCCCAATGGTCCTTTAGTTCCCGCTTTTGATGTCTGCGAGGGGCCCCTTGGGAGGAGGGGGGGTACGTGAGGAGTCCCGGGCTGCTGGCCCCCAGCATCCCCCCCTCTCCCAGCGGGCTTTCTGCTCACAGCGGCTTTGCAGTGGGCATTCCGTGGTATCTGGTCATGGCCCGAGACTTTTTGTTCTGCAAGACACTTGGGTTTTTTTCTTCTCTCGTTTTCAAGTATTCTCCAAGGCTTTCTGTGGAGTTTTTGCTCTTCAGTTTCTTTTGATTTTTTCCCCCTTATTGATGGCCACATTTCATCCTAGGTCCTTTCCCGGAAATTGAGTACCTGTGGGGGCATAGCTGGGGCCGGCCCTCTACCACCAAGCATGAAATATCACGTGGGCATCCAGAGCCTCGCCGCAGCCCTGAGGACCCCTCCCACTCCACAGTCGGTCCCTTTGGAGAATGAACCCAGCCTATTTCCTATCTTTATGGATGAGAAAACTCTGTATTTGAGGAAGCAGCTATTTATCTTCACAGGAAGCAGCCATTTATCTTCACCAAGAGCCTCACCTCGGCGCCTTGTCCTGAGGAGGCAGGCAGCAGCCGGAGCCCAGAGAGGGGAGTTTCATTCTGAGGTGTGAAATGGCAACAGACTGATGGGAATAACATACGGAACTCGTAATGCAGAAAAGTGGTACCACTGGAAAAGATGAAAGTTCTAGAAACCTTTGGGGACATCTCGGGGCAATTAGTAAAATGAGATTTAGTTCTTGAAACCAAGCGCTTTATAACTATGTGTCGATTCTTTGTTTCTCCACGTACAGGAGAATCGGAGAATCGTTTGAGCCGCCCCTGGGGTGCAGCCCCTGCTAGCTTCTTCCTTCCTGTAGAATTTCTCGTCCGTCGGAGCCGCTGCCATCGGTCCAAGCTGCCTTCCACCAATTCTCTTTCACTCACTCCTGTCGCAACTGCACCAACCACCCCATCCGATTTCTCCACTTGTGATAGGCGTGTGGACACAGTTACGTGTTTGGTCTTTGCTTTTCTGCCACTTCCGGGCCTGCCCGGGGTCGGATTCTTATGTCCTTACCATTTTCTTCCGATCCCTGAGCATGTCCTCGTGACTACTGACTGGCCCTGGGGTAGGTACCAGCCAGAATCCCAGTACAGCGTGACACCAATTGTCGTTTTCTCCTATTTTAGTCGGAAAACCACCCTGATTCCATTTGAATCCCATTCCCAGCAATTTGGAGCCCCTCCGGCCAGCCCGTGCTTTCGGTCTCAGAGGCCCTACCTGTCTTGTGTCCTGCATCAATCGGAGCTGAAATCCTCCGAGGAACTGGAGAATTAGAGGAAAATGAATCCAGCAAACAGAGTGGGAGTGGTAGCACGAGATGGTGAACCAGCCTGGAACAGGCTGGGCCAAGAGGGTGGCAGCAAGCACTTGCTATGTGTGGATCGACCTGGAAATTGGAGGTTCCAGAATCCAGGGCAAGTTAAGGAGGGCGCTGGGGAGATGAAGAGGATGAGGCAGAGGGAGGCAGGTGAAGAAGATACCCAACGTATAAGGAGAAAGGGAGAGGTGTGAAGGGTCATGCTGGGGCAGGATGCTCTGTCTGACATGGAGTGGTGGGGAGGACAGGCATTCTGGGCCTTGGGAGCAGGGAAGGGAGTAGGGGAAATAATGGCCACTCTCTTGGACCACATCCAAGCAAATGATCAGCAGTACGATGGGAACCTCTCTTCTGCAGCCAGACTTGCGCTGCTTGGCAGGCTGCCTCAGCCTCCTTTGGAGAGCTGGTCTCTGGCCCGTTGCAGCGCCTGCCCCCCCTCCCCTCCCCTCCCCTCTCCTCCCCTCGGGACCCTCCCCCTGCACCAACAACAGAGCCTGCAGTCAGCCCACTTCCGGCCAGGCTGAAAGGGCCTCTTTCCTGAGTATGGAGGTGGCCATGCCCTGCCTGTCTCACTCTCCTGCATGCCCCCACATCCAAATTACTGAACCCCCCACTCCCCCACCCCCACCCCCAGGGCCTTTCCCCACTTGCTTCCTCAACCCCAGCAAACTCTCCAGAACCAGCCAGCCCTCAGCCAGTGTGTCCCCTGGGAAAGACAAGAGAAGGTCGGCTGCCCAGGCCTTTCTGCTGGGCTCCCCAATGCCTTCAGCGACACAAGGAAGCAGCTGGAAACAGGCCTTCAAGGGCTCCTCCTTCTTCCTGCCCCGGGATTCATTCTGGGGGTGGGGGCGGGGTGTATCTAAATACCTGCAACTTCCCCGCCCCCCCTCCTCGCTTCTCCTAGCACTCTCAACCTGCTCTCCGAGGCCTGCCTGGGCCCTTCTCCTCCGCTCCAGCCCACCACCATCTCCCCAGTCCTCTGACAAGGAGAGATTTTAATGCCTGCATCCCATATTTTATTTAGTGCTTTATGATACTCCATTTATGGCTTAACTTGGTTTTAATCTCTAGAACTAAAGCAAGATCTAGCAAGATAACTGCATTTTCGTAAAGCACCCCTCCACCCCCGGGGGATAAACGAGGAGCTTCAGGGAAGCCAGGCTGCTTGGGTAATGGTGGCTGGTGGTCCAGTATGAAAAGGTATTGAGTGCGGCGTACTGGGCACAGGCCATAGACAGCAATGGCATTGGCCCCAACAACTGATGACATCTCTGTGGGGATGGAAGAGAGGAGTTCAAGGGCAATGAAGGAATTAAACCTGGTGCTTGGGACGCTCTTGGGAGCAAGGAAATGTAAGAAAGGCTTAGGTGGGGGCGGTAGGAGTGAGGTAGTGAGGTGAGGGGGCCAAGCAGGGAAGACCTGCTCAGGAAGGGTGTGGACTTGGACACTGGGCTGAAGGGACAGACTTAGGGGCCAGACCATTACCTCAAGTGGGCAGGCTGCACCTTGGAACCACTGCTTTGCATATGGGACCCGAGGGCCCCATGATCCGTCCAGCCCAGCCAGGGCAGCTCAGAGGGAGGGCTGTGGAGGGGGGTGGATAGGGTTTGGGGCACAGGGAGGGGAAGGAAGGACGTCCCTCCTAGGGCAGAGCTGGGGACCATGGCCAGGCTCCGGGATGGCTGGAAGCAGGGCACAGCCCAGGTAGGCCATGAATACAGGCCAAATTGAACTGCACAATGGAGGTGATAAATCGTCCTTCCGATGTTCTTGCATCTTAGGGGGAAGGACAGACAGAGTGGGGAGTGGGGGAGAGGAACTCCAATGTGATTTTACTCTGGGCTGTGCTTGCCCTCCCTCTGCAGTAAGAGCCAGCTAGAAGTGGGGTAGCAAGGGGGGCTCCTGGTGGGGTGTTGGGAGCAGGGTTCCCATCAGAGACAAGCCCGACAGACACTAGGCAGAGGGGCCTCCAGGGAGCCCTGGATGGCCAGTGGCTTTTCCCTAGGGAGCAGAGATCTCGCCTTCCTCTGATCCCTGATTGGTTTCCAGAATAGAAACTTCCTGGCTTCTCCTGAAACACTTTCTATTCTTCTGTGCATTGCTGGCTCATCCTCCTCCCTCCAACTCAGCTAATGTCCTCTCAGAAAAGCCTTCTCGGATGCCTCTCAGCTCCAGTGCCCACCCCCACCCCAAAGCCCCACTCCCAGGAGTGTCCTGCCACCCTGCTGGTCCTGTTTTCTTGCCATTATCTGGATTGATCTTGTCCATCTCTGTTTCCTTATTGGTTTTCTCTCTCTCCTCCCTCGAGGGTAAGCTCCATGCATGCGGGGTCCTGGTCATTCTTGACTGCAGCTGTACCTTCAGCTTCTAGAATGGGGCCTGCCACAGATGGGCACTCAATGAGTATTTGTTGAATGGATGAATGGGTGGATGACGACAGATGGACAAACACCAGGTCTCTGGGGTGGGAGTCGTTTCAAACCTCCCTGATGCTCATCCCAGGACCCCATTTGGGGGAGCTCCTGGCTGGGGTAGAGCATGCATTCTGGGCCTGGGCTGGTCAGTGTTTGCTCCCCGATAGAGGGCATGCTGAGAGATTTGTGAAATGGGATACAAGCCTAGTTTCATTTGAGCCTGAACCCCTGGAGGCAGGGAAAGGAAGGACCAAAAATGCGTAGTTCTATTGCCCCTGCCTAGGCATGGGGCCTGCTCTTGAGGGCCAGACAGTCTAGAGGGGGTCTCTGAGGGTCAGAGAGGGAGAAGCACGGTCCTCAGATTGTCTGATGGAGTAGGAGGTGTGGTGCTGTGCACACAGAGCCTATGGGGTGTCACAGCCCTTGGGTGACAGCAGTCGGTCCAATAGGGGGGCAGCAGGAGGGCCTTGAGCTAGGTGCACGAGCAGGTGGGGCTACCTCCCCCGCCCCCCACCCAGATGCAGGAGTTCTAGACGGAGACTCTAACCTGGACCTCTTTTCAACTTTAACATAGGCAGTTCTAGTCCTGTTCTCCTTCCTAGCTAACCGCACCGCCGCTGCTGCCTCCAAGACCCCAGCATGGCCAATGCAATGAGAAGGAATAGAAAGCACCTTGAGATTTCACCTTGGCCCACAGGGTCCCATCACTTCAAAGTTCAGGAAATATCAGACAGTGGGATAGGGAAGCTCAGAGAGGAACTTAAGAACTTCACTGAAGGTGGGTTCTAGAATAGGTTGATGATACCTTTTTCTCTCTTCTAAGGGGCTCCTTCCCTCTTTTTATACTTGTGAGGGAGTTTGAATCTCTTATTTTTAAGAGAGAAAATATCTGGGTTTGGAAAGAGGAACCCCAAACTGATACCAGTCTGAGCTGGGGATATTTGGGGCTGGTCAAAACTAGTCAAAGAGCAAGGATCAGGGGGCAGATTGCCCTTCACCCCATCTATGTCTTCTTGGCCTGTCCGGCCTTGGCCAGGCCCCTCACCCCCTCATGGAAGGTCTGGAAGTGTCCTAGAGCATACCCAAAGAGCATTCAAGGCTGAGCCTTGGGGGAACCTCTAGGGCTTGGTGTCTGGGCCCAGGAGCTGTAGAGTGAGGCATGGCTTTGGACTCTCCTCACTTGCCCATCGGGCACAAATCTGATGAGCCTCTGCAGCCTCCCTGTGCTGCCATCCCCACAGAGCAAAGTGCCCCATTGGGCATTTCCTCTGCAGGGACCCACCGTCTTCCACATCTGCTTCCCCCATATCACCCCCAACTCCCTAGCCCACTCAGGTCCCCCTCCTTATCCCAGTCCCCTGTGTTTGTAGCAGGGCTCTTGCCACAGAAGCCCTGTCCTGCTTCCCGGGCTTGGGTCCATCCCTGTGGGTCCCCCTCTTGCTTGAGCCTCAGGGTCTCAGGTTCAGCGTCCTCTTTCCTTCACAGCTGCAACCACCTGTCCTACCTTCGTTGGTTCTTATCCCTGCCTTCAGCAGCGGCCTCGGAGGGGCACTCTTGCCCCCTGGCCAATCACCTCCTGGTCAGGCATGGAGTCCTGTCCGTTTCAAATGCTTCTCTGCCAAGAACAGTGGGGTAACAGATCACCTAAAAGATGTTCAGGAAATCTCAGAAATGACATGAAACATTTGTCCCTGACCAAGCAGAAGTGTCAATGGTTGGGAGGGCCTCATCCTCTGGTTGGTTCTTGGTGGCCCCCACTTCGCTTTCATACCTCTTTGGATTTTCTTGAGTCTCCTGGAGGTCAGCTGTGATCCAGTTTGTTCTGGGTATTGTATGTGCATTCACAGGCTGTAGGAAGTCAGGGGGGAATGATGGGGGGCCAGAATCAACCCGTTGAAGCAGCACAGGAAGACCCCATTGAAAGTGGGGCCACCACCCCCAGATGATGGGAGCTGAGACAGCCTGAGATTGATGGGGGGCCATGACAGATCCATGTACCAGTCGCTGGGCCTCCCTGGCAGCCCCCAGGCCCCCATCGGTCAGAGAAGACCAAGTAACACTGGTACCGGAAGAGGGGGGGTTCCTGCCTAGAAACTAAAGGACTTCAAAGGAAGCAGTCCCCTTTGTGACTGATCCTGCCCAATAGTCTGGTTCATAAGTGAAGGGAATGGAATCCAAGCTGGGATATCCAGCTGCAAAGGTTTTTGGGAATGCCATTTTTGTAAGGATCAGATATTAGGGTTTCTGAGGTTTGACCTCACTGCTATTCTGGTTTCTGGGGGATAGATAAACTTAGGAGGTTAGAGTAAATAAAGTTAAGCAGATGGAGGGCTAAGGGTTAGCCCCAAATAGCCACGAAAGCAGAAACCTGTGTGTGTGGCATTTGGGATCCTGACAGTGGGGAAGATGCAGGAATGATGGTGGAGCTTTGAGGTGCCCTTACTAGCAGGAAGGGGCAGCCGAGAGAGTGGGAGAATTGCTTCCGAGAGTCTGGGTTAGAACCATGAAGTGCTTTAGTCCTAAAGCACTGTCCCTGGTTGAAGAGCTTGGAGGTACAGAGGCTGTCCATGGGGCCAGGCCCCTCAGGACAGTGGCCTGGCCTTGAATTTGGTCTGGATGGCAGAAGACTCTTCGTCTATAGGGCACTTGCATTCTACCAGCCTCAACTTTTCAGGCAGAAAATATATGCAAGAACAGGGATGGGGGTGGTTTGGGGATGGGATGGGGCTTTGGGCTCTTAATGGACTAGAGTGACATCAACTCCCGTGGTGGACTGGCTAGTTTCCATGCCAAAAAAAACCCCATCCAGGAACAAGGGAGCAAACCCAGGAATAAAGCCCAGACAGAGAAGTGGCCCGCATCACAGGTGAAGTTGGCATACGGGAGCATTCCAATAGGTTCTAGAAAGAACAAAAGAGGCAGTGGGAGTAATCACCGGTGTCTGGTTCTATCGTAGTGAGTGAGCTACAACCCCAGGAGCTAGCAAACTAGGTTTTAGTTCTGAAAGAAGGGTGTTTAACTCTCCAATCATCTTCAGTAGTATGTTGAGGGCCAGGCTGAGTGAACTGGACTATGGAATTTTTACTTAAGTGAGGTCCAGGTAGAAAAGGAGGGGGCAAAGCAGATCCTGCCTGCCCAGGGGATTCTGGGAAGGAGAAGCGAGAAAGAGAAACCCCTCTCCCAGGGTTCAGCCCCAGAGCATCTGGAGGAGAGCATTACTAACAGAGTACGGCCAAAACAAAGGGCAAGTGTCCCACAGACACTTTCATGGGACACCTTTCATCGGCAGACTGAGGGGTCACTGAGTCTGAGTTTTCTTGAGCTGTCCTGGTTCCCATGTGCTTTAGGAAAGACCCGGAAGTGGCTGGCTATTCTGTTGGAGGTGCCTGGCATCAGGGTCACTCCAGCGCCAACACTGTGCTGGACCACGTGGAGGCGGCAGCTGGCCCAGAGTGCCGCCAGGAACACTGCTTGAGCCACAGAAGGTGCCACGTCCCTGTCCCCTGGTGGAGCAAAGAGCCCCACCCTGAAGACCGGAGCAGGCCCCATGTGGGGCCTCGGAGAGATTCTCCATTATTGAATGGGACTGAACTTTGAACCAGATTGAGCATTTGGGCAGGTTTTTTTTTTTAAGCTATAGACCAAATGAAGAAATGTCATTTTCTCTGCCCAACTGTCATGTTGGTTAAATGTTGCAGCCCTGCCCCATCAGCCACCGTGTTGTCAGGGGAGGTGGCCCTTCTGCCGTCAGGAGGGCTCCTTGGCTGCCAGCATCCCTGGTCCTTTCCAAGGTGTTCACTGGGTCATTAGCGTTGAGAGCCAGAGATCGAGGTGCTGATAATGACTAATCCCACATGTGGCCTTGGGCTGAGCATCCTGTGCCTACAAGACCATTCTGGGCCCAAAGTCTATGATAGAGGAGCCAAACACACACATCTGCGCTTGGATCCCAGACAGGTGGGCCTGGCCGCCCCTATCCACACTGCCAGCCTCGAGGTCCGGATGATCCCTGGAGGCTGGGTCAGTGGAGTGCCTCCTTGGGATCTCCTAGTCCACCCTCCAGGAACAGGGGACAGGCCTGCAGGGCCGGGGTTTCTGGCAGCCACAACCAAGGTAGATAGAGGAGCCAGACAAACCAGAGTTTGAGATCAGGCCGTATGTAGTACATAGTGTATAGTGACCTTTCCTCCAGGGGCAAGGAGGACTAAGGGGACCTCAGCTCAGACCGAGGCTTAAAACACAGTATCATCAAAGCTTGTAAGCCTGGGAAAGGCTTGACCGGGCTCGTGGGCCAAGAGTGTGTCTGGAGCGGGGTCTCTTTGACTAGGGCTGAGGGCATGGTGGTAGGGAAAGGAGGTACCTTCAGGTCCCCAGGGGGCAGCCAGGACATCTGAGGAGGGCAGGAGGAGTCTCCCCCAGGATCTTGGCCAGTGGCCCAGGCATAGTGCCCACATCCACTGGGAGAGGAAACGTGGAAGTTGGCAAGCTGGGATGGGGGCCCAGGCCATTGGGACCTTGTCTATCTTTCTGCCAACCTTAGCATGTCCCCTCTACCCTCATGCCCACCAAATGCTAATGTTCTTCCAGGTACCAGGCCCAGAGGAAAGGGACAGAAGGCCTGATGAGGCAGACTGGACCATTTGGGGCCTATCCCCTTGGCTTACGTCTCATCAGCCAGAACCACCTCCCATGCCATCTCTACATGCAGTCACTAAGGATGGCCAGGGAGGAAGAAGGGCCTTGGGGTGCAGGCCAGCCCCCCAGTGAACTGCATCCTGGCATAGCTGCCTCCCTATCTCCTCCTCCATCCCGCCAAAGGTCCTCACGCTGAGGGCAGAGTCCTGGCTTCCCCGGCCTTCCTGCTGGGCCCTGAAGAGTGGATTAGGATTTTATGGCAATTCGGCAGAAAACAGATGGATATGGCCTTTGCCACCACCAAGTGGGCGGGGGTGCAATGGGTGTAGGTTGGGGACAGTGCGGCAGGTTGGAAAACACATAGAAGAGGCGTGACTCCCAGTCTAGACAAGGCAACGGGCAGGAGAGCTTCCAGGAGGTGGCGCTGTCCTGGCTGAAGCCTAAAGGACGGAAAGGAGCAAGCGAGGGGGGCAAAATGCCACAGCTAAGGAACAGGGAGGAATTTAGCCGGAGGGTCGGGGAAGAACCAGGGCTGGAGAAACAGCAGGCCCAGGACACACAGGGCCACGCCACGAGGAGTGAGCAGAGAGGGGACCCCGGGCGGGCTGGAGAGAGGTCTTGGCCCACCAGTGGCACAGGCCAGGCTGGGGGATCAGCGCCAGTTAGGAGACAATGGCACTTAAGCAAGCAGGGATGACAGGGGCCAATGCTCCCCGAGTGACAGAGATGGAGAGAGACTGCAGAGACCATACAAGGCTTAAAGACCCACAAAGGGGTAGACGCAGTCTGGAGAGAGTGACTCCTGGCCTTGGGAGGCCAGGTGTGTGGTGGTGGCCTTCAGTGAGGGAGGGGACGCAAGGGAGGAGCGACTGTAGGCAGAAGAGGCCGCATCCGGCTGGAGAGGCCGCTTCAAGCACATGGGGGAAGAGATGGAAGGTGTGGGTATCTGGTCTAGGAGCTCCTCCGAGTTCTGGCTTGCGGGACCCACTTCTGCCCCCTGGCCGAGGCCAGCACCCGGGACGAGGCCAGCACCCGGGACGAAACCTTCCTGCCACTGGCCACCAGGGAGACAAGTAAAGGACAAGGGATGTACAAGTGGGTCTTTGCTTTCCTTTGGGCCACTGTCCAGTGCAGGCAGCCGGCCTTGGATGGGCACCTAGGAGAGTTCCCAGGGATCTCCCTCCCCCGCTCCCACCCATTCCATCCCATCCTCTTGACCCCAGCCTCCCTCCTGGCTCCCGGCACCCCCCAGGGGCCCGGGTCCCCTTTAGAGAGACTCAGATTACAAGATTCCGAGGGTAGCATGGGGGCAGGACCTTTGGGCTTCTCGGATTGTTCCCAAGGGATGCAGAAGGGGAGCAACCCTGCCTCCATCAGAATGGGCTTTGGCGCAGACCACACCCTCCCATGCAGGGACCTGTCACAGACGCCTTCCCCTTTGGGGTGGGAGTGGGATCAGTTCCCCTGTTAGGAGTTCAGGGGAATCCAGAGAATTCTCATCTGGAGGCAGTGATCGGGGCTTCCGTCAGCAGATGTGCTGCTGTGAGGCTGCCTGGGAAGTTCCATCTTCCAGAAAATGAGTCTTCGAGCTTTTCGGGGCAGAGTAGGGTTTCTGGCATCCAGCCTCAGTGTCCCAGATGCCAAGTGGGGAGAAGGGTGTGGTCAGCCAGCCCGGACCCAAGGGGTAGCTGAATGCTGCTTCTGGCTCAGCAGCGCCTGGTGGCCTGTCCGGAGAGCATGTGAGCTATGGGGCATCCTTCATAAATCCCCTTATGTCTTGAACCAACCCAAGGGGCTTTGGTGAAGAACCCCGCACAAGAATGGCAGTGGGGGGAGGAAGAACCCCAGCTGGCCCCCCAGAGGAGGGGGCTTGACGAGGCGAGCCAGGCATAGACAGAGACAGGAAAGGAGCCCAGGATGGCAAACAGGGTGCTGGGTCAAAGCTGGAAGACTTGAGGGGCCCCAGGAGGGGAGGGGCTGTTTTAAGTAGAATCAGGATGAGAATAGTCATTCACTCACTCATTCATTCACTCATTCATTCATTGAACAAATATTTTCGGGCCACAACCACGTGGCCGAGGCCTCAGGAATACATCTATGAACAAGACAGACAAGCACCCACTTTTCTGGAGCTGATGTTCCAGCCGGAAGGGTGGGGGAACAAAACTAATGCCAAACAAAGGAAGTCTGAGGGCTGTGGGTGGGGGGCAGGACGCGAACCCAAGAGCGGTACAAGCAAGCCGGACTGGACTGGGAGCAGTGTGGGGAGCAGTCCCTCGGCACCGTGGGGTCCTTGGAAGGCTGGGAGAGATGACAGGCCTCAGCAGAGCCCCTGCACCTAAGGCCCTGTGTGTTATGATGGCAAAGACAAGAAAAATGCTTAGCATTTATTTAATGCCTACTATATGCCTTCTCTTCACTGGTTGGCAGCAACGGCCCCTTTCCCGGCCACTCCCAAGTAAGACAGCTTGGTGGGCTCAAGGGACAGCCACTGAACATGCCCTTTGCCCCGAGAAAAATCCTGTCTGTGCGAGGCCCAGGAACAGAGGCACAGCCCTGGGAGCCTCCCCCTTCGGACAGCCTCCCCTTTTGGACTGCCTCCCCCTTCTGACTGCCTTCTGAGCCCTGAGTGGTGGGAGAAGGTGGAGGTTTCATTTACCAGGGAGGTGGGGGTGGGGAAAGATCAGCGGGAGCCCAAGGGAGCCTGGGTAAAGTTACACTGGAATACAGGAGAGATTGAGCCTGATGTTTGGGGGTGGGGCAGGGGGAGATACGACACAGCTCATGGGGAGACAGCCCTAGGGTCTGCAGGGCTGTATGCTACCCTACCTTCTGGGGTTGCCCTCCATGACACTTCCCCCCTTGGGTTTCATGACAAGGTCGCTTAGCCCCTGAGCTGGGCATCCCAGCAGGTGATTCAGCAATGAATGAATGGCAGCCCCATGCTTGGCAGCTCAGGGCCCCAAGCAAATACTTAACCTCTCCGAGCCTCAGCAACCTCTCCTGTAAAATGGGGCAGCATGTGTCTCATAGGATCTCTGGGAGGAAAAAACACGTGATAAAGCATTTCTGATTCTAAGAAAGATGCCTGACACACGGCAAGTGCTCTCCACCCCAGCTCCGCACTCAGCCCACGCTCCTAGTCCCACCAAACTGCCAACCTCTCTCCAAATGCGCCCTGCCGCTTTGTGGCCTCTGCTTTGTGTTCGTCTCAGTTCTGTGGATCTGAACCGCCCTGGCCCTAGCTTTGTGTCGCCCTGCCAGTCCCCTCTTCTCCATCGAAGGATCTCCTCCTTGCCCACCGTCGGGACAGCCCTGGGGCCTCCGCTGTGCACACCTGTGCTGTGGAAGCAAGTTCTCCAGCTCCACGGAGGACCAGGTGAGAAGGCCGAGTCCCAGCCCTAGAAGCGGGGAGTGTCTCGATGGCTGAGGAAGGAGGCCAAAGTCGGTGCTGGTTCTCCAGGCTCCTGCAGTCTGTCCTGCTTCTGAGCATCGCCAAAGGGACTGTGGGGCGTGGCAGCTGGTAGCGGCTGTCCAGGATCAGGAACCCTTCCCCCCTCACCGACCCCGACCATCCCGTCAGGCAGCGCCGTAGTCCCTGTGTGACAGACTGCTCTTGTCCCTGTAGCTCCAGCCCTGCCTTTCTGATAAAACCCTGCTGTGAAGGGGAAATGAAGCGGTTGCTCAATCCCACAGCCCTCCTTGGCATCCAGGTGCGGCCCTGTGAATGGACACGCCAACAATGGCCATGTGTGGATTTCCGGAAGCACCTCAAGGGGACCAGCATGTTCCTTTTCCCGGCCCTTCCTGCTGCCCCTGCGTGCAAGGCAGACAAGTGATGGCTGCCATCTCCGACCACGAGACGGGGGCCACGTCGTGAGGATGAAAGAGCCGACGGTTAAACGTGGCACCACCAAGAACCAGCCCTGGATTGCCCATGTTAAGGTGAGAGAGAAACATCTGTCCTCTTTGTCCCCTATCATTTTCGGGCAGGCAAACCTGAGCCTGATACGTACAACTGTAATTCCTCCCACCCCCTCTCCCTGCCTTTCCCCTTCTCTCCACCAACACTGATGAAGCACCTACCGCATGGAGAGCAGAGGAGGAATATGGAAGCTGCGAGAGGCGATTTAGAAAGGGTAGGATGCCAAGAAACAAGGCAATGGAGGTGGCACAGAAAGAGGAGGACAGAGCCTGGGGGGGATTTGTCAGTGCAGGGTGGTGGGAAGAACCTTCTGGAAGAGCAGGGGCAGCAGGAACTTCCTACCCACCCATGCCTACCCCAGTTCTCCCCCGGAGGGCCCAGTGCACTCCCTCACCTCCCCACTGGCTGGCGAAGGCCCAGTGCCCCTTCCTGATGAGGCAGTAGGTGTGTGTTGGGTGGTGCTAGTCTGGTGAGAGGGGGTGTTGAGTGAGGGCCTGAGGCTGGGGACAGGGAGGGAGTGTCTCCTCAGACCTACACATTTTTCCCAAATCAAGACAACAGGTCTAGAGTTGAGCACAGAGATCCCACCTCATTCCCGAGGCCCCCATACTATCCACATGGCTGCTTCTTAGAAGTGGGCTTCTACTGGGTCCCTGCTGAACTCAGTTCTGGAAACATACACTCGTCCTGCTGTGTATGCTCTATGTACATGGGGCCTAGTGCTAAGAAGCCGCTACACCACAGCCCCCCGCACACACTGCCCTGCCAGGCTGCCCCAGGATGGTGGTATGCCGGTTCATGGTTAACCACCGGGTCTCTGAGGGGAAAAAACGCCCTGTTCTGTAGTCTTTGCAGACATCTGTGGTCTGAATCCTCCACCATGGCAATGTCTGAGCTGTAAACATGAAGTGCCAGAAGGCAGAAGGGGGACGGCCCTCCACTGGCCCTCAGGACTGGCTTCTCATCACCTACCGTGGTGTCTTGGGCCTGAGCCCACAGGTTGCCTGGCCTGGGTTTGGGCCCCTGAGCCTTTCCACCGGCCTGAACCTTGTCTCTGGTGGGTTGGCCTCTGCCGATGGGTAGAGAAGAACGAGGGGACAATCAGCCACTAGAGCACCCTCTTGAGGTGCTCACTTTCCTTGACTTCTGCCCCTGCCCTCCCATCCCCCCACCCACATCCCTTCCAGGCCTTTCCTTCTCTTCCATGGCTTTTCCTCACCTTCAAACTCTCCTCCTCCTTGTCAGAAGGGACCATTCCCCAGCATTTGGAGCCTGGGCCTCCTCCCAGTCCTGAAGCCCATTCTCTAACCCCCAGGCTCGCAGGCCCCGCCCCCACACAGTGCTTTACCAGCTGTCTCCTTCCCGGACTCTCATCCTCTCAGTCCCACCGCCTGGCTGCCAGCCCCCTGCCTGTCCCAGAGGAGGCCTCCATAGACACTCGCTGCTCCAGGAAAGCTGCGGTTCTGTCAGCTCTCCGCTGGCTGCCACAAACTGCCGTCTTTGAGAAAGGCTGGATCGTCCCCCTCAGCCTCCCTGCCTGGTTCTCGGATCCCAGCCCCAAGCCTTCTGGCATGATCTGCTCCACCTCCAAGCAGCTCAGAGCCAGGCCCCCATCTGCCCTGGCAGCCTGGGGCACTGAGGCTTTATGGCCCTAGGGTAGGACACGGATCTGGGCCCCAGCCCCCAGGCTCCAAGGTGCCAACCCTGCAGGGGAGCTGCTTAATGACCTTGTGAGCAGTAATTACACCCCAGGGCCCGCTCTTAATAACCACGTATTCTCCCTGTCAATGTGCCTTAATTGAAAATGAGTAGGCGATACAAGTTGCTGTGAAGTTGGCTGGCAAGCCCTTAACGTGATATTAATTGTAGTAATTAGTAGTCACTTTGTGTTGGAGTCATCTATAAATAGGGGGTCCATTAGTTTAGCAAAAGAGCGTGATTTAAAATGCAAATAAAAGCCCAATTAGACAGATAAATCACTCGTCTTTCCCAGCAAATTATCATCTTGGGGGGGTGGGTGGGGGCAGCTGCCACTCTGAGGATGCAACGGTGGTGAGTTCAGGGGCTCTGGTTTCTTACACCATGTGAGTAGCCCATCTGGGACACTGTCCCTTTAAACAAAGTTTGCTCAGGCTCCCTCAGGAGGCTGTCACTCTTGGGGCTTCCTACAGACTCTATAGGCAGGATTCCTGGCCAGGCTCCCACGTAGCTCCTCCCCCGTCTGCTGATTGGTTTCCTCTGTGACACAGGAGTACTTTTTAAAGGCACAGTAGCAGAGCGTGCCTCTAGGCCCTGGGAGAATGCTCTAGGGTGTGGGAGGGGTCCCATCTTTAAAGGCAGCTCTTCACCGTCCAGAGGGAACCCACAGATGCCATGTGTTATTCTGTGACCCTAAAGAGTTAAAAAACCAGACCCACAACATTGTTCTGGGGGTAGACAACTTACTCTCCACTTCCTACTCCCTTCCACAAAAACACTTAAGGAGGTTACAGGAATCACACACACACACACACACACACGCACACGCACACAGTATTTCTCACAGGCTTTGGGTGAACATTGGAGGTGGAAATGACTGGACGTAGAAGGGGCCAGTTGGGGAGGTGTTAAGGCCAGAGGGACGACTGATCGTCTAGTTCAACCTTCATTTGATCAGAGCTTCACAAGTTCTCAACACCTTCTCCCAGGCTTGTGTCTCCAGTCTCACAATTAGGGAGGCAGTGAGATGCGTCTGGGCACGCGGGTCCTTCCCTCTAGGTCAGTGCAGCTTCCAGAGCCCTGGTGTTCAGAGCCCAGATCCGAGCTCTTCCCACCCCCACATCTGCCTGCCACCAACCCCTCCAAGAGCCCACCACTCCCTTATGGAAAATCAAGGCTGACTCTTTCACAGTGTCTGCATTTTAATGAGTCAAAGCCAGGAGATGAGGCAGCCAGGCCCAAGCCCAGGTGAGAATAGTCCATCCCAAGAGGGCTTTCTATCACTGTCCAAGAAATGAGGGGGGTGAAAGCAGTTTGAGAGTATGATCCTTTATTTTGTCTATCATCCTTTCTTTTATGACACAATGCTTGCAACAGGTGGTAGTCCTTGTGATTTTTAATGTCCTATTTGACAGCATAAAATGTTAGCAACCCTATGTGGATCCCAAAGACGTTTCAGAAAATTTTGCCAGGTATAAAATCCAACTGTCTGGTTGCCGCTGAGCTAAAAGACTGAATAGGGACTTGAGGCCAGATGAGTCAGCTGTGTGGGGGGCAGGGAGAGAGGGAGAGAGAGGGAATGTGTGTGTGTGGTGGGGTGGGGGGCAGTGAAATAGGGACGTGTATCAGCGAAGATTTCCCTCTCTCTGAAATAGCAGAAGACGACGGCTACATCACGGATAAGGAACCGGAAGGAGGTCCAGACGCTGTCCATCCCATCTCCCTATATTACAGGAAATTGAGCCCTGAGGAAATTGAGCCCCAGGGAAGGAAAACAACCGGGCCAAGCCACATGGTGAGTTAGTGGTCTAGACTCTGGCCAGTGCACACCTCCCACCTTCCCCACCAGCCCCTTGTCCCTGTGTGGGCCCCCAAAGCGTAGATGTCATAGGAGACGCAGGGTCTGGTTGGCTGTTGAAGCTCTAGTTCTTCTGCAGAGAGGACCATTTGTTGACTCCCAGAAAATAGAAGACAGCCCTGCTGACAATCAGACCCAGGAGTTCCCGGACGAACGCAGACCATGTTCAGAACACACAGACCAGGTCACTTGGCCGCAGCCACTTTGAGTGATGGTGCTTCCCCAGCAGTGACAGCTCTAGCCCTATTGAGTCCTCCCACCTCTTAGATATAAATGAAGATCCCGACCACTGCATCAGCCCACTTCTTCGCAGCACCCACCCCCAGCCTGCCTCTGCTTTCCCAACATCTCCTCAAATCACTCAGCACCAACCTGAGGACTCTCTCAGAACCTTCCTTCTGAGATTCTCTGGAGTTCCTGTAGGGTGTCTTCTCCTTTGCCTGCAGCAAGCTAAATAAATCTAACTTTTTAAATTACAGGTGTGTTCCTGGTGGCATTTGGTGGCTGGGCTTTGAACATCCAACAGATAATGTGAACAGGCAGTGTTCCAGGCAATGTGACGAAAAGCAACAGAATTCACAACTGTGTGGTGATAGACGGTTAACTAGACTTACCGTGGAGAGCATTTTGTAATGTATAACAATATCGAGTCACTATGATTTACATCTGAAGCTAGTAGGATATTGTATGTCAATTATTCTTCAATTAAAAAAAAGAATTCACAACAGTGTGGTGCCAGCTTAAGGACAGATATACAATGTGATCCACAATGGAACTGAGAGTCCAGAAATAAAATCATGTGTTAGTGGTCAACTGATTTTCAACAAGGGTGCCCAGACCATCCAAAGGGAAAAGAAGAGTCTTTTTAACAAGTAATTCTGGGGAAACTGGATGGCCACACGCCCAAGAATAAAGTTGGATGCTTAACCTTACACCATACATAAAACTAACTCAAAAAGGCTCAAAGACTTACCAATAAGAACTAAAATTATAGGGGCGCCTGGATGGCTCAGTGGGTTAAGCGTCTGCCTTAGGCTCAGATCATGATCCCAGGATCCTGGGATCGAGCCTCAATTCAAGCTCCCTGTTCAGCGGGGAGTTTGCTTCTCCCTCTGCCCCTCCTCTCTGCTCGTGTTCTCTCTCTGTCCCTCCCTCTCTCAAATCTTAAAAAAAAAGAAAAGAAAATTATGAAATTCTTGAAAGAAAACATAGGGATAAATCTTTATACCCTCAGATTTGGCAACGCATTCTTAGATATGCCACCAAAAGCGCAAGCGACAAAAGGAAAAGGTAAATTGGATGAAAATTAAAACCTTGTGTGCTTCAGAGGACGCTATCAAGGAAGTGAAAAGACAACCTAAAGAATAGAAAATATTTGCAAATCAGATATCTGATAAGGGACTTGTATCTAGAATAAAGAACTCTTACGACTCAATAGTAAAAAGAAAAATAACCTGATTTTTAAATGGGCTAAAGATCTGAATAGATATTGCCCCAAGGGAGAGCTACAAATGGCCAATACACACAGGAAAAGATGCTTGACACCCTTAGTCATAAGGGAATGCAAATGAAAGCCATGAGAGAGGGGGCACCTGGGTGGTGCAGTCAGTTAAGTGCCTGACTTTTTGGTTTCTGCTCCAGTTGTGATCTCAGGTTCACGATCTCAGGGCCATGAGATCGAGCCCCACATCAGGCTCCGTGCTCAGCGAGGTGTCTGAGTTTCTCTCTCGCCCTCTGCCCTTCCCCCCTCGCACACACACACATGAGCATTTGCTCTCAAGTAAATCTTTAAAAAAAACCACCATGAGCTAGCACTTGACATTAGGATGGCCATGATCGAAGAGTCAGATAAATTCTGGGGAGAATATGGCAAGATCTGAATCCTCAAACCCTTCTGGTGGGCATGTAAATGGTTCAGCCCCATGGGAAAGTAGTCTGGCATAAGAAGTTAAACGTAAGAGTTGCCATATGACCTGGCCATTCCACCCCTAGTTATATACCCAAGAGAAATGAAAATATATGTCCACACAAAAGTATATATGTAAATATTTATGTAGCATTATTCATAATGGCCAAAAGGTGGGAACAACCCAACTAACTGATGAATGAATGGATAAACAAAATGTGATCTATCCATACAATGGCATATTATTCAGCCATAAAAGGAATGAAGGGCTGTTCTATACTGTTACATGGATGAACCTTGAAAACATGCTTTATTAGCAAAGGAGCTCAACCACTAAAGACTGCGTATGATGTCATTCCATTTATATAAAATGTCCAGAATTGGCAAATCTCTAAAGACAAAGTAGATTAGTGGTTGCTTAGGTGGAGGGATGGCGGAGGGTGGGGGGTGAGTGATAGCTAATGGGTATGGCCTTCTTTTTGAGGTGAGGAAAATGTTCTAAAATTGACTCCACAGTCAATGGAGTCAATGATGGCTGTACTTACCTGTGAATATACTAATTCATTATACTACTGAATTGTATACTTTAACTGGGTGAATATATGGTATGTAAATTATATCTCAATAAAACTGCTTGAAAGAAAATAGACCCAGGCCCTTCCCCATGGAGGCTCCCTCCTCGAGAAGGTCTGCCTGAAACCAATCACCTCACAAAGGTATGGTTTCCCCTGACACAAGAGCTGTCATGGAAAAGCAAGGGACCCTAAGGCTAGGCGAGGAGCACTACATTTAACGGGGACCAGGTGTCCAGCTTTGGGGAAGCGACTCTTTAAAATATCTTTCTTATTTGACAGCTTTAATGAGTTATATTTTATATATCCTAAAATTCACTCTTTTCAAAGGGACAATTCAATGTTTAGTAAATTGACTGTGCTGTGCATCCATCATTATAATCCAGTTTTAGATCATTTTCATCACCCAGTAAGTCTTTAAATGCATAGAGAGTTCATATCGTTCCTGGCAACCACTAATCTGCTTTCTGTTCCTGTAGATAGGCCTTCCATGGAAATTTCAGATAAATGGAATCCTAGGATATGTGATGTCGTTCGTTTGGCTTCCTTCAACTAAGCAGGCTGTGAAGGCCCCTGTTCCAGCACGTGGCAGCGCTTCACGCTTTTTCACTGCCGACTAGCACTCGGCTGTACGGGTAGACCACATTTTGTTCATCCACTCACCAGGTGATGGACAACTAGGTTGCTTCCAATTTTTGGCTTTTACGAACAAAGCTGCTCTGAACATTTCACAGTAAGCCTTGGCGTGGATGGGTGATTTTTTCATTTCTCTTGGATAAATTCCTAGGAGTGGAATTGCTGGGTCCCCTGGTGAATGTAACTTCTTAAAAAACGGCCACACTGTTTTCTGAAGCCTCAGCACCTTACGTTCTGTGGGGCAGTGACATTTAAGCTGAACCTAACAGATGACAAGGTGCCGGCCCTGCAGTGAGTAGGGGAGCATTCCTGGCACGGCAGACCGGGCCTGGCAGCCCATGTGAAGGCCCTGGGGCCCAGGACAGTGAGAGCCCACCGGATAGAGGAGCCGGATCGCTCGGGGGACCTGGGTAAGATTTTGTATACTGAGCCACCTGCGAGAGTATGAAAATGAGCCTGTCAGAGAGAATGAGCTTAGAGCAGGCAGGCAGAGGAGGGACAGGTCCTGATGTGGCCTCGGTGATCTTGACAAGGTTATAGGAGCCCAGTGGAGGCAGAGGGAGGGGAGGTTGAGAGGGTGGAGGGGCTGCCTGGTGACTGGACTGGGGAGTATGAGATGGAGTCCAGTTGCCTCCAGGTGTCTGACTTGGGCTGAACACACAGGGGAAGACTGAAGCCTGGGGATAGCAGGCTTGGAGTATGAAGAGGGGGAGGGAGTGAGGTGTTCTTTTTTGGACACACTGGGTGTGAGGTGTCTGTGGAGAGTGCCCACTGGAGGCCTGGCAGATTTCCAGAAGAGAGGATCCTGCTTCTGAGAGATCCGGAGTGTAGACTTGGGTGTCCTCAGGAGTGGGCCCCTTAGGCTCTTTGCCACCAACATGTCTGGGGCCACAGACCTCTGAAGGGGCTGGTCTCCCTCCTCATCCATGTTGTTCCAAGCATGGGAAAAACTATTCCCTGATTCCCCGCCTCCTTGGAGGGTCCCAGCCGTGGCTTTTGACAAGCCCCTGAAGGTTTGGGAATAATTCTATCACATGACCACACCAAAGGGTCTCTTCTGCGGCCAGCTCTCTGCATTACTTCTGGCCTTGCCTTCTGCTTCCTTCCAAATGGCCACAGGCCTCCTACCCCCACCTCTCCAAACCTGGGGGTCTGGGCCAAAGTGATCCCTGTACCCAGAAAACAAGGGTTCCCCTTACCACAGAGTCTGCTGGTGTCCCCAATATCCACTCTCCTCTATGAGCTCCCTATTTTTTTAAGATTTTATTTATTTGAGAGAGAAAGAGTGAGAGCCAGCAAGACCGAGAGCACAACGGAGTGGGGGGGGTTCAGAGGGAGAGGAAGAAGCAGACTCCCCGCTGAGCAGGGAGCCCAGTGAAGATGCAGGGCTCGGTCCCAGGACCCTGGGATCATGACCTGAGCCAAAGGCAGATGCTTAACCAACTGAGCCACCCAGGCGCCCCTCCTTTATGAGCTCCTGATTGAGCTAGGCATATACCCATCCAGCATAATCTTACTTACCATTGGATATGGTCATGTGATTAAGTCTGGCTAATGGGGTGTAAGTAAGTGTCATTTCCAAGCAGTGTCTATACAGGGAGGAGGTGTGGCCTTCATCGTCCCTCCTTCCTGACAGTTGGAACGCAGATGTAATATCTGGAGCTCCAGCAGTGACCCTGGATCACGAGGCAGGGTGACCTTGGGAATGGAAGCCACACCCAGTGGAGCAGAAAGTCTGGCATACCCTACATGGCCCAACTCCAGGTGGCACCCTTTCCATTGTATTCTATGGCCAATAGAAATGTGAAGGGCATCCCTGGAGTTTGCAAACAGTGGTGCTGAAGCCTGGGCCCCTGATACCAGCATGCCACATCAGCCTCAACGGCTAAGGGTTCGGCACCCAATTTCAACACAACAGGTGTGGTTTCCCCACATCACCGAGCAATTCTCCAACACACCAGCAGGGTGGCCTATGCAGCTCAGTTCTGACGCGGTCTACCTGGAGATATCATCAGATTCCACAGGTTAAGGGCTCAGTCCCACAAGACTGCTCCCACTTCAGATGCCAATCACAAGTCTGGGCTGTCACCTATCCTTCCGACCCATTAAATCAGAGGTTCACATGAGCCCCTCCTTGGGTTTTATTAAGTTGCTAATGCAGCTCACAGAACTCAGAGAAACACTTACTCACTATATTACCAGTTTATTATAAAAGGATACAACTCAGGAACCAGCAGATGGAAGAGATGCATAGGGCAAAGTATGGGAAGACGCCTTGGAGCTGCCATACCCTCCAAGGGCGCCATTCTCCCAGAATCTCCACATGGCCAGCAACCCGGAAACTCTCTGAACCCCATCTTTTTTTTGTGGAGGCTTCATTACCTAGGTATGATTGATTAAATCATTGGCCATTGGTGATTGAACTCAACCTCCAGCCCTTCTCTCCTCCCCAGAGGTCTCAATTACAGGGTGGGTTCTCCTGGCAACCAGCCCCCATCCTAGGTGGGGTCCAAAAGTCACCTCATTAACATAACAAAAGACACTGTCAGGAGCTCTGTGCCAGGCACAGTGGACAAAGACAAAATATATATTTCTTATTATAAATCAGATTATCACAACTGCCTACCTCTGGACATTGTGTAAGCAAGAAACATACTTCCATTATGAGCAACTGCCATTTGAGAATTTTCTGCTAGCTGCACTGGGATCTACTCCTAACACCCTTGCTCTAAGATCCAACCCATGTCCTCCTTTCCTTTGCCCAGATCCCCTGCACCCAGGATGAGTGACTGTCTGCTCCCTTCAGAAGAAAGGTCACCCTACCCTGACGGTGGCCCCAAAAGACGACCCACAGAAGCGCCACAGCAGGGACTCCCCGAAGTCCAGGCTCTTCTGCCTTAGGTCTCATCCAAACTCATCTTGGCTTTGATTATCTATTGCCAATCATTCCAAAGAGTGGCTTCACACACGATTTCTCTCTCGCGGGTTTTCTGGGCTCGCCACGCATTTCTAGCTTGGGGTCCCCCGTGAGGGTGCAGTCAGGTGACAGCTGGGGCCGGAGCCATCTGAAGACTTGAGTTTCAAGATGAGTTCCTCACCCCACTGGCAGGTGGCGCGGGCTGGGGCTGTGGGTTCCTCACAGCAAGGAGGCCGGATTCCAAGGACTGTCCCAGCAGTAAGGCTTCTAATGCCCCAGTCTCCAAAGCCACGCAGCATCCCCTCTGCCATGTGACCAAGGTTGAAGAATAGGGGACTAGACAGGATGTGAATACCAGGAGGTGTTTCATGGGAGGCCACTCTATCACAGAGATAGGAGTCTGGAGCTCAGAGAGAGGCTGGGCCAGACCCAGACTGGGGTGTCAGCAGCATGTATGTGCTAATCGGAAGCCCGGGAATGGATGAGTTCCACGCGCCCTTGAGTGTGCATGTGGCACGTGTGGGTGTGTGTGTTGTGCGTCGTGTGTATATACGCGGGGGATGTTTAGTGACACGTGCTATGTAGTAGGTGTAGTGTGGAGGGGGTGTGTGTACATGGTTACAAGGTTGGGAGCGGGAGGCTGGCAGAGAAGAGATGGGAGTCAAGGGAGGGGTGTGTCCTTAAATCAGAGTCTTCAGAGACTGGATTCCCTTTTCTGCTGCCTCCCACTCTCCTCCTTCAAAGCTCCTGCCTCCTTCGGACCCACCCCTAGCCACTGCCAGGCAGGGAAGAAGTTACCAGAGATCACCTTGAGGGAGGAGCCCAGTCCAGGGCCCCTGGGGCAGCACATCTGGTCCCGTCCTGCCCACGCAACCCCCCCAACACACACCCCACTCCCTGAGTACAGCAGGTCCAGGTGAAGGCCCCGCAGTGAGGCGGGCAGGGCTCACGGAGGCCCCTACTTTGCCGGCAGCTCCCAGAGGCCACCGTTCCTGTCATACCTCTGCCCCATGCCAAGTCTTCTGGGGAGGGTGGGGGGTGCCGTCCACCTGCCCAGGCCCTAGGGTCTGACATGCAAAGGTTACTGAACCCGAAGTCTGGAGTCCTGGCTTCCACCCCTGCCACGTGACTGCAGGTAGGTCATGTGCCTTCTCTGAGCCAAATAAAAAGACCGAATTAGATCCCTTAAGATTCCCGCCATAGACAGCATTCTTGGACCCCGCGGGGGCTGCTGGAACCGATCTGGAAGAAGCAAACAGGTCAAACAACCGCCCTGGCTCTGGAAAGGAGTCGCAGGTAGCTCCGAACCGCAGCAGCAAGACCACCAAGTGACTTGGAGAAGAACTTGGAACCAAGTGGCTCATGGAGAAAATCGATCTGACTTAGGAAGGGATTACGTAGGAATAATGTTTGGACTTGATTTCCCCACCTCCTAATCGAGAATGAAAATTTAGATCTGTCCCTTGAGAGGCCCAGCATCTTCCGAGCTTGGCGGGCTGTGCTCCTGCTGCCGCTCCAGCCTTGGGCTCCTGCCGGCTTCCTGCATTTGGTCCGCTGATCATGTTGCCATCGTGTGTATGAAAAGTGTAACATATTCCATCAGTTAAAGATGAGCTACCAGGTATCTAACTTCTTTAAAAAAAAAAAAAAAGATTCCCGCCATAGAGTCCCAGGACTGAACACAGCCCCACTCCGCCTCTCCAGGCTCTCTCATTCGTGCTCTCCCACTTTCACAGGGGAAACCTGGAAGGGCCCGCAGAGGCAGGAAAGCACCTAAGCTGCAGAGGTCATCTCCGGCAGCCCCCTGCCTGGGTTCCAGGTGTCATCGCTGCCTGAGCCAGAGGCCCTCATCTGTCAGGCAGGGCCCAGCGGATGCAGGGGAGGGAGCAGAGGAGCAGTTAACCTTCCCTGGAATATTAATGGCCCCGTCAGGAGTGCTGGGGATGAGCTGAGCAGCAATCTGCCTTTATTAACTAGGCGGGCGCCAGCCAGAGCGCAGGCGCCCCGAGAGACAGGAGCGGAAGAGCAGAGGCAGCTGGGAGGAGCCAGCATCCTAGCCAGGAGGGTGGGGCGGCAGGTAGATAGCTGAGGGGGTGCCCCACGGTGCCCCCAGGTACCCCCTGAGCCCCAGGCCCCTTCCCACCTCAGCCACACCACCACCTATCCCCTAACCTTGTCCCTCACCTTTTCTGCCCCTTCCTCCAGGAGGCTTTCCTGCAGTCATGCTTGGCTAGGACTCCCAGGTGGCCTCCATCTGGGCTGTGCCTGTCACCCCAGACCTGCTGCCCTCCCAGTAATCGTCTGACATGGTGGTTCCCAGTCCTGCTGCACAGTAGAGTCAGCTGGAGAGTCATCTGGAAAGTTTTAGCAATCCTGATGTCCTGCCCAGAGGTCCTGATGTAAGTGGTGGAGAGAGGGCCTTGTCATGGATATCAATATGTGCCTGACCTAGGGGGCCCTCCCACCTCTCCCCAGCATCCCACTGCCGCCGCCAAGAGTGCTAACCCTGTGTGTGCTCACTGCAGGCCAGGCACAGTTGTCCATGTTGGACCCTCACAACAACCCCAAGACCCAACTGCGATGCCCTAGTTTATAGATGGGAAAACTGAGGCACAGAGGGGTTCAGTAACTGGCTCCAGGTCACACAGATGCAGGTAGTGGGGCTCCAAAGCTAGGCTCTTAGTCACTCTGCCAGGTGCCTGCACCAGGGATCTGGTGAAGAGAAAGGCTCAAGCTGCAGTTACCTGTTCCAAAGCCCACGTTACTGATGGGGAAACCAAGGCTAGGAGTGGTGAGGGGCCAGGCCAACTTCTCAGGCCAGTGTGGGCAGGGGTGCGGCGAGCTGCATGTGAGAATGTGCAGAGCGCTGGGGTGGGAGGGCTGCCTCCCTGGCTCATCTAGTGTGTGCGCGCACGTGTGTGAGTATGTGTGCACATGCGTGTATGTGTGTATGGGGGGGCAGGCCTGGGGGGGACGGTGTGCGCGCAGGTCTGCAGGCATGGGGGGTGCACACATGCCCTGAGCCCATCTGGGGGCCTGGCCCACACACCATCCCAGGTCCCCGAGGGCATCGGGGTACACAGGCCATTGGCTCCACTAGGAAAGCCAGCGCAGACAGGAGGGATCATTTAGCCCTCGCGCACCCGGCTTCATTATTTAAGCCACCACCGGGACAGGGTTAGGAAGCCGAGATTAACCACTGGCTCTATGACTAGAAGCAATACATATTTCCCTCTCTTTTGCTTTTTTTGTTCACCAAATTGAATCACTTTATTAAAGTTGCTCACAAGCGATTTGTTCTGATTCCCTAACAGTGAAGAAGAGAAATGAGGCGCTGGGGCCCCAGGGCCAAATTTCACTCACTGCAGTGAACTCCAGCTGGTCCAAGGGGGCCCAGCCAGCCTGTCACATGCCAGTCCCCCCTCCCCCCCTGACCCACTGAGCTGCCCCGTCCCCCAAGCTGAAGGCCATCTTGGCCACCCCCCCCACCAAGGTGGGGCACGCCCACACTCAGATGCCCCGCTCTCTGGCCCCAAACATTTCAAATTGAAACCAAATCCTGACCCCCACCTGCCTCTATGGAGTTCATCACATCACTCGTAGCTCAGCAAGCTGTACTTTCCAAGGCAGAACCCCATAGGACGAGGGGCACAACAGATGCCTCACCCCCGACACGTTGCCACCATGCCTCAAACGCCACCATCAGAATTGTTGATCATCAGGGTAATAATACTGACGAACATTTGTTGAGCGTTTCCCATATACCAGGTGTTACGAACTCACCTAACGGTGTAGACATTATAGTTATCCCCATTTCACTGATGGAGACACTGAGGCTAGAGCAGTTAAGTGACCTGCCCAAGGGTTCGCCAGCAGTAAGAGGTCATGGCCCACATAGTGAATGAGCCACCCAACAGCTATCATCAACCCGCTTTCTCCATTTCGGAGTCTGCCTCCTGGGAACCCAGCCCACGACGCCAGAGCTGGAAACACCTGAGACATGTGGGCTGAAGAGGCCCCGCCATCCATGAACAGAGATGAGAAGCAGGAACTTGGAGCAGTGAGCGGCAGGCATGAGACCCCCCGGCCCAGGGAGGGAACAAGATAAAGCCCGTGCGTGAGCTGATGCCCGACATCGCCCTGCTCCTGGTGAAGCCCTTGGGGTCTGTGAGAAACCCCTGATTCCTCATAATGCCCCATCCCCCTGTGCTGAGCTAGCTTGAGCGGATTTCTATCTCTTGCCATCAAACTCTCCTGGAACAGGACAGGCTGTTATTCCGTGTTTTATGAATAAGAAACCAAAGCCCAGAGGGAAGGGGCCTTCCTTGAGGTCACAGCTGGTTAGTGAAAGAGCCAGCTCTTCATCCTCTCTTCATGTAACAAATAGCTACTGAGGTCCTACTATGTGCCATGAATTTTGTCGATTTAAGGCTTATAACTTGTAAGCAAGGCAAACATAATAATCCCCCTTATCATTGAGCTCCCAGTCCAGTGAGGGAAAAAGACAAGTAAACAAACAATGAAACTGCAGGGACACAAGTGCCATGGAAGCACTTAGGAGGGGGCACTCATCCTGGGTGTGGAACCTCACAGAAACTTCCTAGGGGTGGCGACATCTCTGCCTAGGCCTGCAGGAGAGTGGAGCCTTCCAGGAAGAGGGAAGAGAATGCCAAAAGGCTCAGAACTGAAAAGGAGTGTGTATGGAATCCACATGCTGGTTTTACCTGCTCAGCATCTTCTCATTGGTCATGGGAGGGGAGGGCACAGCTTCCCTGGTTCTGTGTCGCTTCTGGGAGGTGGCCAATCTCATCACCGTGTCCCTCACCATAGGGTTAGGTCCGTGACCCAGTTTAGCCCCATCAGCACCTCTCTGGAAAATCTGCATCTCTGCTGGAGACCCGCAGGGCTGGAAGGTGGTGAGAGCTGAGGCAGTTTGGGGTAGTACCTGAGCGAGACTATTTATGCTCCTCGGATCCCCCAAGCTGCGCATGCTCCCCCCATCCCGAGGCCCGTGGTCTAGCTTTTCTTCCCGCTCTGTGACCTGCTTCGCCGCCTCTTCAGTAAATCACCCGCTCTTGTTTCACAACTTTTGGTGCTTGCAACCAAATAATCCCAATTCAGAAATTAGTACCAGGAGTGAGATTCATGAAAACCCTTAGGGCTGTATGAGCTACTTGGAATTGGTTTTCGTAACTCCACAAGGCCCAAATCAGGAAGCCTCGGGTTCATATGACTGGACAGAGGAGAGGTTAGCCAAGGGGACCAGTGGTGAACAGCTAATCGTGTCCTACCCTCCAGCCACCGGGACCATGTCCCAGCTGAAAGTCAAAGCGGGGCAGCGGCCACAGCCACTGTATAAAGGATGACGAGCGCCGGGCCCATCGGCTGGATGCTTGTTCCTAAACACTGGATCATTTAAAGCCAGAAAATGACAGGTTCAAATCAAAATGTTTGCCCCAAGGCACAGAATACAATTTCAGGCCATTAGATGACCACGCTGAAGGAATCTTTTATGGCAGATAGCCATGGAGTTGAAATTGCAGATGACTGAACTTACAGATTGATTTGGAAGTTACTGAATGACAGTGTCTGTTGAATTCCCAACCTCACCAGTTCCCCTCGGTAGAAGGGCAGGCACTGGTCAGGAAACACTCGTATCCTACTAGAATGATGATATCTGGGAGGATTATGAGAACTTGGAGGACCCTAAGCCCCCAGGTGGCTCACTGTTCCACCTTTGACTTCCCTCATGACCCGTCCTCGGTTTCTCCCAGAATCTTGAGGATTTGGGCCCCATGTGGTCCAGATAATACAATGCAGAATCAGAGGACTGATCTGCAGGAAGTCCCTAGTCTGTATTTCTAAGGTATGGGGGATAAACGTGGGGATGAATTTTGAGGGTGCCTCCATCAAGCCAGGAGGGATGGGAGCGTGGATTCGGCTACGTTGATGGAGATGGGTGTAGTCAACAGAAATTCTGCATGCAGTGTGCTCTCCCGGGCAGTTGGCACAAGTTCTGACATTTTGCTGAAGTCACCAATGCAAACCTGGGCCAAATGATGATCCTCACTAACTGGGCAAAAAGGCCTAGAAAATCCCTGGCATAATGAGAGGCATGGAGGAAAACAAGACAAGGATGCTGACTAGATCTATTAATCCCCATCCACGCCAGGACGCTCCCTTCCTGCCCCATGCGAGGATATTTCTAATGAAAAGAGATCACATAATCTTTCTTTTTTTAACCAAAATCAATAATATATTTCAGACAAAGGTATAAAGAATAAGGTAACAAACATCCATGAGCCTCTTATCCAACCTAACATATGGAATGAGTGAATTCGAGTCCTCCAGGAAAGCAGACATCAGAAGGGTACCTGGAAACATCTGTGAAGGGAAATGGGGAGGGAGGTGGAAGGCGGGACAGGGCCACCAGACTGCAGCGCAGCCCGACCACCGGGGAGGGCGGGGGGGGGGGGGAGGAAGGCTCGCTAGGAAGAATTCCAGACAGCACTGCAGTTCTGATACATTCATCAGGCCAATGGGATGTCCTGGAGCCAAAGTCACTCGCAAGAGGAGCCCTGCATGTGACAAGACAAGGATTGCCTGGTGTCGCTGCCAGGCACAGCAGGGCTGGGTGCCACCTGGGGGTGTGTCGCCTTGACACAAATCCAGTGGAGGACTCAGCGCAGCAGCGAGGGCCATGGGTCAATTAGGAACCCCACAGTAGGCCAAATGCGTTTTCACGGCCACACATGAAACATGGCCGATACCAAACTCCTTATCAACTGTTACCTTCCAAGTCTTTAAAATGGGCTCAGCTACCTGCTCTCCGTAGCTGAGGAATTCTGGCAAAGGGGCTGCTCTTGCAGGGGGATTTCTAATCTTAGAGTGGGTGGAAGGAAGGAGCTTTGGGGGTCCAGCCCAGTAAAGTCATCATGTGAAGATAGTAGGCATGGTCATCCCTGAGAGGCAGGGGGCGTCTGGGGGGCAGAGATCCCTGAGCATGGGTGCTTGCTCGAGGGTCCCTTGGGACGGGATGAGCAAGGAGCCCACTGAGGCCTTCCTCACCTCTGGGTTTGCCAAGTACTGGGCTCCCGTGGGGACCTGTAACTGGGGTAGAATTCCCAGTCCAGGGCTGGTTCCGACCCAGGGCCTCCCAAATGCAGGGGTGGACAGTGCCTCTGGGCAAGGACCTCGTTGTGACAGCACACAGACGACGTGATGAGTCTTCCAACCGGCTTCCCCACAGGAAACTACTGCCCCTTACCTGGGTTGCTGAGCACAGAAGTGACAGGTGGTTAGACGAGTACCTGGCTATAACTCTCCCTCCTGGGATGCCACGTGGCCCGAGGTCAGAGCTGACTTCGGGAGTTCAGGGCTCACTGTGTTCCCCACTGGAGTCACCCCACACTAGGTCACTGGGGCCTCAACCCCCGCCATGGGTTACATCTCCAGCTCCCGAGAGGAAATGGAGGTCCTCGTGGGTGACAGAAAACCCACATCAGCTTCCCGAACGGAAAACGAGGACCTATTCCAAGAGGAGCGGCCAGGAGGAAGCCATTACGCCCCCATTACCTACAGACACAGCGAACCAAAGCAGCATCATGACCCCGAGGAGACGGCAGAGCGGAGGGCCACCCTCAAACACCGGAAACACGGGGCTGTGATGATCCCGATGGCACCCTCACTCTATCCCAGATCTCGGCAAACCGCAATGGCGCGCTATAACCGTATGCGGGGGGCGACTCCATTCGCAGCTGCTGTTCCAGATGTGGTCTCCGTGGCTGAGCAAACTACTTCAGCCCCGGTGCTTGGTATTCAGCGGCTGGTCTGGAAAGTGGAACGCACTCCATCTGACAAACAGAGCACGCCGGAAGCGGGTCGCTTGCTCCTGACCAGAGCAGCAGGAGAATGTCACGGTCCTGCCTCCGGGGTGTGGCCTTCCAACTCCTCTCTGGACCCCCGCCCCCACCCACGGGGCATCCCCCTGCCCACGGTCTGTGCTCTGAAGGGATAGCAACACACTGACAGCATCCGACAAGAAGGTCGTCACAGGTGCCCTAGACGTCTCGGTAAGATGCACGTGACAGAGACGGGGACATAACCCAGGACCCACCACCTTGGTGAGGATCCTGCAGGCCCATGGTCTGAGACATGTTGGAATACTCTCTCCAAAGTGAAGGAGAATTGGCTGCAACTCGAACCTCCTGCCTCTGAAAAGGAGGCACAATGCTTGGTGGACTTCTTTGGATTTTGGAAGCAGCCTTGAGGTCAACTCTGCCGACACATTTCCTAAGCAGGCTGGGAAGTGTCCAGCTTTGGCAGGGGGGGTCCCAAGCAAGCAGAGGCTCTGCAGGGGCCTGGGCTGTGGCGCAAGCCCCTATGACCTCAGTTCCTGCCCAGCAGAGCTCAGAGTGTCCGGGGCAGGGCTCAGTGCTGCGTGGAGCTTGCAGCAGGCAGACACTTCTCAGTGGGAAAGGCCCAATGGAGTCTCTAGAGCTTTCTCCTTTGAGGAAATGGGTTCTTGCCTCGGGCTCCACAGAGACTGAATACCTAACCCTGAGTCACCAAGCACTTAGCAGCCTGAACTATCCATCACGAATCAGATGCCATTGGTGCCCCCGGCCCCATGTGGGCTGTGCCCAGCAGAGCTCCATCTTCAGTAACCCTGTGATGAACCGTGTCAGGGCTTCTCTTTTCCGTCCCACGTGGGAGTGACCCTCTATACTCTCTGGAGCAGAAACCAGGAATATCAGGAGGGAATATTTTAGTTGCAAGTAGCAGAAAATACTGGCTTAAAAAGTAGAAGGGCTCACGCAATTTTGAAAAAATATGAAGTTAACTGCTTCAGGCGAGGCTGGATCCAGCAGCCCAGTGATATCACTAAAGACCTTATTCCTGCCACTCCCCTCTGCCTTCCATGGTATTGACCTTATCCTAACATTGCCCTCTCTGGCCCCCACAGAATGGCCACCAGCATTCTGCACATTGCCTTCCAGTCTGCTGGGAGCGAGCACAACTCTGCTGGCAACTCTTGGGAAAGCAGAAGAGTCTCCTTTCCTGGAATCCCCCAGCATCCTTGTGTCTCCTTGGCTTAAATTGGGTCATGTACCCGTTTGGTGGACCAGTTTCTGTGGCCAGGGATTTTCACTGATTGGTTGCAGACATCCAGTACACCACACACACCCGCCCCAGGGCTGAAAGGAGCCCAAGCAGCATGACCAAGGGTAGAGAGGGGCGTTCCTCTAAAGGAAATAAGGGGCTTTGTTGCCATAAAGTGGGGGGAATGGATGCTGGGCCCCACAAACAGCAGACTCCACAATGGGGGGGTGCAGGGAGAGGAATCAGGTTTGCCCTTCCCCACATGATCATAGAATCACAGGCCCATGTTTTGGCTTGAATCTTATAAGCTCAGACTCTAACCCTGTTCATGAGGTTTTTCCTCCTCTGGGCCCTCAGCTAGCTGTTTGGAGGGGATCGAGCTGGGGCCCCCGGGGGTGGAGGGTAGAAGGGAAAACCCACCTGCTTCAGCCCTAGCTCTGTTTCTCCTGAATTCCCAAACACCGTCAACCACCTGGAGGGCTGGCTTTCTCCTCCCAAATCCCCCCCCCTCTGGCTGGCACCTGGGAGGCGTAGGAGCCCCCTCCCGACAAGGCTGGGAACCTGGGGACCACGTCCTGGGAAGATACAGGCCTTTGCCTCAGGCTCTGCACTTGGAGACTTTTTGCCCTACTGGCTCTTAAACAAGGTACATAACTTTTCAGCCAACAACTCCTCCCCTTTTTTTCTGTAATAAAACCATTTCACCCCCGGACCCAATAATTAAATCAACTCTAAAAAGTAGAGTTCTGCAATCCGTTTTCAGAGAAAGACACTCTTGCCATCTGTTTACTCACCTCTGTGGTCTCTGGGCGAGGTCGTCCTGTGGAATAATACCTCGGAGTCGGGACCACTTCTGCATGGACGAAACCGCTTCGCTTGGTTACGGTGAACACGGAGCGGCTCGGAGGCAGGAGGCAGCTTCCACGCACCGCCACTAACATCTGTTCGCAAGTGCACTCTGGTAAGCCTTGACTTTGGCCCGAAGTCCACTTTCTCTAACTACTTGTTAGCGCAAGATAACCGGGAGCCCCCAAAGGCGCTGCCTGGAAGTGGGTCCCCGGAGGGCGTCCTGCCCCCTGCCGCCTTCCTCACCTGGCAGGGCCCTGCCCCCTCCCGAGCGGGGACAAGAAACCTTCATCACGTTGTATTTTAGTTACTGACCACAGGGTTTAATTTCAGGCCGCTGTTTATTCCTTCCATAAACATGTTTCCCTTGCACAATTACTATGTCTTTCTGTGAGAAATTGGGTGTCTTGGTATGGGATGGAACACACTGTAATTTTTTCATTAAAATTAATGAAAACACTTTTTCATCTTTATGGCTTTTCAGCCAGGGGCAGGGCTTTTAGAAATTAATTAAAGTCACCGAGTGAGGGATAGGTGTATTCACCCTGGAGCTTTGCCTCCTCCCTGCACCTCTGCTCCTGATTAAAAAAAAAACTCCTCCACTTTTGCTAAGGAGGCCTCTTGGGAAGGCAGGGGCTGTCCCCAGTGGGGTCCTCCAGGCCCCACATTTTCCCCTCATGTCATGAGAGTGTTGGTCATCCCACCCCACCCACCCACCCACTCCCGGGCTTCACGGGTAGAGAGGTAAGTGTGGTCAACAAAGTTCAGCCAAATCTAGCCTGCACTGGGCAGAGTGGGATATTCTGGACGGTTCCACCCTTCAGGGGATCTCTAAGATGGCACTGGACTTCCATCTCCCTCCGCCAGAGACTGGACCCACGGCCTCTCTTGTCTCCAAGGTGCCAGGAACCAGGCTTTTCCCAGGGTTCCCTGTCCTCCCCCTTCTGGGCCATTCAGAGCAGTCCTGCCAGACCACAGCACCCCACCCGAAGATCAGGGACCAAAGAGAGTCCGTCCCAAACACACCTGTGTTTAGAACGAGGCCCTGGCAGTTGCCAGAAATGGGTGGGGAGAGGGCAGACCTGGAAGTTGGGGAGAGAATAAGAGGGCGCTAGCACCATGAGCAGGAGGCAACAGGCAGTGAGGGAAGCCAGAACAGGGGGGTGGGCCTGTCGGGGCGGGGCAGGGCGGCGGGGGGGGGGCGCTGGACTGGTGGGGGCTGGGACCCGGGCTGACAGTGGTGAAGGGGACAGAGGGCTACAGTGGAGACAGGCGGGGGAGAATGTATTGAATTTGGGACGTGTAGCAGGTGCGGTGGGTACGGGGCTGTCTAGGCAGGCATGTCTGGCGGGAAGCTAGGCGGAGCCGGTAGCTCTGGAGCCCGGAGGGAGGTCTGGGCAGAGATAGAGTGGATCTGGGGCTCAGCAGTGAATCAGATAGAGGATGGAGCCAGCTGCCCAGGCTCACTGGAGAGGCCAGGCCTATTCTAAATATTCTAATATATTCCTCTCCTTAGCTTATTCCTTTAGGGTTTAAATATGTCTCCACTTCCAGAGCTCTTCCTATTTAAATCCAAATACCCATGGAAAGGTGACATCGTAAACCCTTGTATTCATCAAGTTGTAAGTCATAGAAACTGTATTCAAATTAGCTCAGGCAAAATAAAAACGGGGGAGGTGGATTTATTTCAAGTCAAGGTAAAAATCTGGAGCTTCAGATACAGCTGGATCCAGATGCTCAAGCAATGTCATCAGGATTGTCTTGACTCCTGTGAGCTGGCTTCAGTCACGGGCAGGCAGGGAAGACCCCTGGCAGCCCAGCTTTGCCTTCTACTAGCGGGAAAACACTCACAGAAAGGGGACACCACTTCAAAGCCCTGGTATTGATGGGTTTGGTGAGGCTGAGGTCATGTGGCCACCTGAGCCGGGAGTGGGGTCCGCTCAGTCCAACACAAACTAAAAAGAGGAGAGAGATCCCCAAGTGAAAACTGGGATTCTGTGGCTGGAGCGGAGGCCTGGAGGCAAGGCCCTTACCCTAGCACAGGAGTTCCTGGAGGCAGGAATTTTGTGTCTCCTGTGTCCTCATGGCCTCCAACACATTTGTTGAATGAATGAATGAATGAATGAATCAATCAATCAATCAATCAATCAAGCTAAGCTATCAGACAAGGTCCGGAAACCCAGGGCAGAGAGGAAAGCATTCCATAGCAGAGACTTTCCTTGAGGCCATCCTCTGTGGAGCACTTAGCGTGAAGAATAAAGAAGGCAGAAATGTGACCTGTCAGGAAGGAGCTGGTGGGGACGAGGAGCAGCTGAAGACAAGCTTCGCTTTGACGTCAGCCAGGCCGTGAGAGGAGAAGGTGGGATGTGGGGCCTCTGTGGGCAGGGTAAGGGGGGGTGCCTAGCCCAGGGCCTCCGGGGCCAGGCACAGAGTCCCACTGAGTCCTCTTTGTTCTCTGCAGTGACAGGTATGCGTACACCTTCTCTAACTCCCTTGACTTTTACATGAAAGAGAAATGCACTTTTATATGATTTGACATATTGATATTTTGTCTCTATTACTCCTGGTCAAACCTAATCCTATTGAATTCATGCTTCAGTCCTATGACTCTCTTAGTGAGCCCATTATGAAAGCTGTGGCGGCCGTGGGGTACTGGGGGTATACTGGAGCTCCAAGGCCTGAGGTCATTCCTCAAGGACACAGCTGCCCCCACCTCCCCATCGCCCAACTACTGATTCTCACCTTTCCCACATATATGCCCCCATATCAGGATCCCAAAGCTGCAGTGGACCTCAGAAAGCACTTGTGCCCCCTCACTCCCTTGGCAGAGTTACCGTGCCCGACTCCATGTAGGTCTTGGGGGTATATAGCCCCCATGGCATGGCTCCTGCAGAAGCTCTGTGCCACGGGGATGATGATAGGCTGCGAGCACCACCGATGGGGTGGACGCATGGTGCGGAAAGAAAGTCAAAGAGTGGCGTCTTCATGGATGAGCCACATGTTGCTAGACAGAAAAGAGCATTCTAAGCTGAAGGAGGAGCCCGGATGAATGTGGAAGAGCTGCACACTCAGGAAACAGGGAGGAACTCCCCGCAGCAGGAATGTGGGGCGCCTGGTGCAGGAAGATGGGGAGCAGGGCTGGAAAGGCAGCTGAGCCAGGCCCCCTGGGGTCTTGTAGGCCCACAGAAGACCCTCGGCTTCATTCTGTAAGTAATGGGAGCCCCCGTGGCTCTCTGGGTGGGAAACTGCAAGGTCAGACCTAGGATGCTGGTTTGATAGATGAGGAAATTGGAGTCTAAAGAGAGGAAGTGACATCCCTGGGGTCCGATCACTCGTTTATCGGAGGTTCCGGGTACACGTGAGCCCTGGATGTGCAGAGCTGCCCGCCTCCCCCCAGCTGGCCATCCCAGGCTGCTCTCAAGGGGAAAGATAGACGGTTTGGCTTCTCCTTTGTCCTTGCTCCCAGATGCCTGCCCCGGCCTGAGTATGAGTGCACAGTCATGCCCCCACCTTGCTGGGCTACAGGAGGTCCCCTTGAGGAGCTGGAGCCAGGGAGGAAGATCAGGGGCCTCCCGGGAGCAATGTCATTCAGGAGAAGGGCCTGCCCAGGCCCCGAGGCCCAAGGGTCCGTGTTGACTCCCGCTCCCATCAGGCACCGGAGTGTCAGGGACGAGCTGTAGAACTGTCCCTGTCAGCTCCGCCATGGTCCCAGACCCTGGCCGGGGACACAGGGATAAATAAAACCCAGTCCCCATCCTCTGGAGGAGAAGTTGGATGTGTAGACAGTCGCCGAGGGGGCGTATTTCCTGTGGCAATTTCCTAGTACAAGTACGGTCACATCAGCTGTTAAAGCCCCTGGTTGTTCCCTGCCCCCCATCTGCTCTCGGGCTCTCTCGGCTTCTCACAGAGGCCCATCCCCAGGGAGACCCCAAAGGGATGGCCCACGTGGGCTGCAGGCAGCACCTTCTCAAGTCCTGGCAACTTTGGGCCATGTCCCCTCCGCGGGCACTGTGGTGACACCATCGACAAGCCACCATTGTCCCCTGTGTAAAGACGCAGAAGGGTCCCCTCTCTGACCCGCTTCTCCCACATGCAGACGTTCTCGTGTCCCTCATGGAAGCGGCTCCTTCGCCATCTGGCACAAGGCTGAACAGCGCAGGCCCCCTCCGCCGCCCCAGAGCCCGGCAGGAGGGATGGGAGCAGCACAGAGCAGTGGCTCTGTGAACAAGGCCCCGCGGGGCTGGCGGTCATGTGGCTGGAGCGCCGGGTGGGTTACAGGAGGCCACGGCAGGGCCGGGCCCTGGGGAAAGACCAGGCAGAGAGGCAGACCCAGCTTCCCGCTGCGGCCCCTCCCACCCAGGCAGCAGCCCCTGCTCCAGACCCCACCTGTTTACAAAGCTCCCCTTGCTGCCCTGCCTCCAAGCCCAGTGATAGAGACCTGGGGACCGCAGGAGTGTGGGTGCGATAGAGCTTCACCTGAGGACCGAGATAGGGGCTCCAGGAGCCTCGGCAGATGCAGCGGGGCACGCAAATGCACCTGCGCCAGGTCGTATGAACTAGAGGCCCTGTGCCCCCCAAGAACAGAGTCCTTGGCCCTCTGGCCTCCCACAGCACCCCACACAGGCCTCTCTCATTGTCCTAATGTTCCTCTTTGGTCTGATTCCTGTGGGTCTGCAGTTTCCTCCGGGGCAATGACAGATAACTACGGCATCCCAGGGAGCACAGCCCCTGGCACAGAGTAGGGGCTCGAGAACAGCACAGCACTGCGGGCCTGTGCACACCCGTGGGGGGGGGGGTGCATGTGTGTGTGCCTGGGTGGGAGGGGCTGCGGCCGTGCAATGCCCAGTGTGGTCAGGCCTGCACCTCACCCACAGAATTTTCTGGCAGGGCCAGGAGGAGGGGCCAGTTTTCTTTCCCACTCCATTTGTGTGACAGGTGTTGGCAGTTTATCTACTGTGATAATGAAGAGGATGGAGGGGGTGCTAATTCCTTCTCACTTTATTGAATCCACCAATTCTTCACAGCCTCAGGGCCCTGAGAGGGGGTGATTAAAAGACACTTCAGCGTGCTGCTTATTGCCAATTAACAGACTTCAATATAAACAATTAATAAAGCCACTGTGGGAGGCGAGAGCCTGGGCAAGCTCCACCTGTTCCTGAGCGACTGCCCCCCACCCCCCTCTGGGCCCAGCCACACTCAGAGGGCCCTGCCCTGGGAGCAGGTGGTTAGGGGTAATAAACACCTGGGAGGGGGTAGGGAGACGCTGACAGGGTCTGCCCTGTCTCAGATCTGGAGGTGGGGGAGGCTGCATGTTGACCCCAGTGATACCAATAGATCCTAGTCCCAGGAAGGACGGGGGCTTGCCCAAATCCCCGGGGCCGCCTGTACAGTGCTCTTTGAGCCACACCCTCTTCCCCCGCCTGCCTCCTTGGCCAGGTGGTGGCCCGCCCTGATGGATCTCCTCTCCCACCCAAAGCCAGGGTGCTACACCCCTGAGGAGAAGCCAGCTGATCCTGCCCCACTTGTCAGGCTGGCCCGGCCGTGGTCCTGGTAGCTTGCTTTCTCCAGGATGAAATGGGCCACACCTAGCCACTTTCTTTTTTTTTAAGATTTTATTTATTTGAGAGAGAGAGAGCGCACGAGCTGGGGGAAGGGGAGGGGGAGAAGCAGACTCCCCACCAAGCAGGGAGCCCAATGCAGGCCTGGACCCCAGGACCCTGGGATCATAACCTGAGCCACCCTCAGGTGCCCTGCACACCTGGCCTCTTCAGGGCAACTCTCAGGGGTTGCATTGTGAGCCTCCGCTCTGTGCCCATTAGCGCCACATGCCACCTGAACCCATCTCGTGAAATCCTCAAACTGACCTTAGCAGGAGGTATGAATTACTGGTGGGAAAATGCTCGCGCCTCGAGGGATAAAGGATCTTGGTTATGTGACCCAAGTCAGCAGGTGAGGGACGGGGCGGGGCCGTGGACTTGCCCCCGGGTCTAGGCTCCGCGGGCCATGGGCTGTAGGCCCGGGGTCGACAGACTTGTTCCATAGAGGGCCAGATATAAATATTTGAGGTTCACAGGCCGCATACAGTCTGTCACAACCACCCAGCTCTGCAGACATGGTGCAAAAGCTGCCGTAAACATTACATAAATGAAGGAGCATGGCTGCATGCCAATAAAACTTTATTTATGGACAGTGAAATTTTAATTTCATATAATTTTCACACCACAAAATATTATCCTTATTTTGATTCTTTTTCACATATTTAAAGATGTGAAAACCATTCTTAGCTCACAGACCATCCAAAAACAGGTGGTGAGCCAGATTGGGCCCACAGGCCATAGTTTGCCAACCCCTGCTCTAGGCTTTAGGAATCTTCTGGACTCCCTGAGCATCCCAAAGGGCATTTTCCTGGGATAAGACCCCTCCTGGGGCAGGGAGTTTGAAGTTCCATGAACCAGCCTTATTGGGGGAGAGCTAGGAGGGCAAAAAATTAGGTCCCAGACCCTGTTTCACCAGAGAACCAAATGGCCACAAAGCATGGCCACAGTGAGGGACAGAGACAGGCCAAGAGACAGGATGTGATGCAGAGACAGATGGGAATGGGTGTGAGTGTAGAGACAGACAAGGACTTTACCACCAGCTCTTCTGCCGTCCAGCTGACTACGGGGCAAGGCATGGACAATCCAACATGGCGGCCAAGCCAAGGCCTCGGGACCCGGGACAGCCCCCTGATCTCACTTGGGTCTGTGGGTGCATCTGATGTTCTGGGTCCTCAAGGTAAATGAGAGAGAACAGACTTGGAGAGAGCTGAGAAGGTGTCTTTCTCTCCTTATTAGTCACCTCATTCATTCAGTCAACAAGCATGTTCTGAGCATCTACTAGGGTGGCTTGTTTTTCAATTTGGGACAAAGCCTTCTAGTCTTGCAGCTGTCTTTGGAAATGACCCTGGAGGAGGGGGAGGTGTGTTGGAGGACGTTCAGAGCTGCCTGGGAAATGAGAATAAATAGAGGACATCCGTGTCAACAGAGCAGATAAGTAATCTCTTGAGGAAATCCCTGGGTGTTGGCAAAGCAAGTAATTTAGCAAAGCCAATACTATGCAGAGGAAGCAGGAAGGTGTCCTCAAAGACAATAGTGATTGATGGGAGAGGGAGAGCATTTGCTTTGGAACGCCCGAGGGGTGAGTTTGCAATCTGGCCCCTAGTGGGGGCTCCCCCCTTGTCCCTGCCTCCTGCCTCCGCTCCCGCAGGGCACCTTGAGGGGTAGGGACCGGTAGTGGAACCAGAGCTCCACCACCCCATCTTGTGCAGCGGGGCGAGCATCCAGAGCCTTCACTCTGCCAACAGCCCTCAGGGTGGGGTCAGGGAGTAGGGCAGAAGCGCCTCTCCTTTTCTCACTCTGACCTGCAACCCTCACCAGAACTCCTGCCGACTCTGCCTGAAAAGCGTGCCCCCAAATCCAACCACTCCTCCCACCCCCACTGCCGCCTGGAGGAACGCAGTGGGTACTCCTCATGCAGCCAGAGCGCCCCTATGACAGCACTGGTCGGACCGCCTGCCTCCGCGGTCTCACTGCCCTGCCGTTCCTGGGATGAATCCTAGTTTTCAGCATGGCTCAAAATTCTGCCACCTCATGGCCGCCTCTCTCTCCCCACTCAGGCACCCCCACCTCACGGGCCTCCTCCCCGTTCCCTCTCCCCCCAGATGCCTCCAGGTGCCGTCCCTCACTTCCCGCAGGGGTTCCCTCCCCACCTCCTCCCCACTGGTTTTCCCTGCTTTTCACCCCCTGGCTAGTAGCTGTTTGTTTCCCTTTGTCTCCAGCTCCTAAGAAGGGCCTCAGGTCCAGGGATTAACAACGATCCCTGGGAATTCAGGGGGTCAGTGAATGGGAATGGGAAAAAAAAAATCATGTCTTTATTTTACTCATTTTTAGCTGAAATTTAGCACTTCCTTCATTGTGCCTGTTAGCGACAAACCAGAGTAGTTGTCACAGAACCCTGTGGCTCTGTCACACAGGGAAAGCGCAGATAATTTCAAATCATATCATAATTGCCGCACCAGTCTTGAAATATCATTTATGCTCAACCCTACTTCAAAGTGATTGTAGTTTTATTAGACCCACTGCTCCATCTTATTATTTAGTGCATTAATAAAGAAGCCCATGTATTACTCCATCCCAATTTCTTAATATTTTGATAACTGCATTTTATATAATCAGTTTCCTTTGACTCATAACTTTTATTGTGTGGATGTTCAAATGTTATTCTGAGAAGGGGTCCTTAGGCTACTTCAGATGCCGGAGGGTCCATTGCATAGCAACAGTGAGGGGCTTTCGTTCTAGAATATAAACTCCATGCAGAGAGGGCCTGACACAAAGCAAGACCTCAACAAATAAAGATGGAAGGAAGGAAGTTGGGGAGGAGGGTGGACAGAGGGAGGGAGGGAAGAAGTTACTATAGCTCAGAGGCAAGAGTGGGGCCTGAGTCAAAGTGCTCTGGGTGCGCCCGGCAGGCATACCTGCTTCATATGGTCATTGTGGAGATAAAATAGTGTGCTTGGTACATGACCCGGCGTATGGTGAATGTTCCATAAATTATAACACACTTTAATCAATGCTGTGGCTTCCCGAGTTCTAGGCTTTTGCCCAAAGATTTGGCTCTTCAGCCAGGAAGGCAAAGGCATTCCACAGAGCTCTGCCGAGGCAGATGTCCAGGAGCATGCGAAGGAGACTGGCCAGGGCTGGGCCGTGGACGGTGTCTGGAAACAGGGAGACGTGTCCATCGAGGCTGGGCTGGGGGTCATGCCTGCATGGGCATTCTTGTCTGCGGGAGTGGGGTAGAATTCTAATCATGCGCCTAGAAGGGGAAATCCTCCAAGACCCTAACTGGTGAGTCTGGAGGCATTTATGAGGATGGCCAGGCCAGGAAGGCATTTGGGGCAAACCATTAGGACAGGAGATCCCGAGACTGGCCAAGCTCCAACCTAGCTGCTCTGCAGTCTGAGTTCCCCGTTTTATGCTACAACTGCATCCCAGGGGCCAGCATCCTTGCCCTTCCTGCTCAGAGCGGCCTGGGTTGGCGTCTCTCAGCTCCCTGGGGCACCTCTTGCCTGAGGCCCTGCTTCCCAACCTTCTGCCCACCACAGCACACAGAGAAAATGAGAACCACGGTGGCGAAGAGAGGTCAGGGAGCTAGACGCAACCAGGCTTGCCAGCACCCCGAGGGCTGAGGACACACTCCACAACAGCCTCCTTGTCCCTAAACAGCCTGGCACACTCTTCCCTCAGGGCTCTGGCCTTAGCCTTGGCCAGACCTCTCTGCTCTAATCCAAATAGCTACATGATTTGTCACCAGCACTTCCTCTCATCTCGGCCCAGATTCTAACCTTCTGTGCAGCCTGCCAGGACTCTGAGGTGATGGAGGGACCCTGGCTTTGCAGCCTGTTCATCTGTAATTAGGACAATATCATCAGCATCCTGGGGTTGGCCGGGAGGACAGAGATGGTGTCTGGGCCCTCCTGGGTGGAGCAGGGACATGGCGACTGGGCCCCGGGATGACCGATGGTCCCGCCCAGGCTCGGCCTGGGTGTCCTGGCTGCTGGGGAGAGAAATGCCCATTGTTCTGGGCTGGGATTTCCACCCAGCAAGGGGCCTATCCCTCCTGGGTCCCAAGCGGACCCGGCACGCCTTCCCACTCTGCCTTATAGCTTCCCCAGCACGAGCACACTTTTGCTGATCAGCTCCTTCTACTATCCTTTGACGGAGGTGAGGCAGACATCATAGTGCCCATTTTACAGATGGGGAATTGGAGGCCCCGGGAGGTGAGGTGACACAGCGTCCAGGCATCTCCCTGTGCACTGGACTGTGGCAGGGGTTGGTTCGGCGGTTATGTTGGGACCCCACAGAGGAGAGCCATGTGAATTCAGGGCTCTGCAGCGATGCCAGATAATCTGCATTTCTTGAGCCCCAACCCGGAGCCAGGTGTTTGACTCCGGGACTTGTTAATGCTCACACGTCTAGGAATAGGCGCGGCTCTGCGAGGAAGCGCTCCAGCGCCCGGAGTGAAGGCTGCTGGTCGTCGTGCTGTGAAAGTCTGTGTTGTCCCCCTGCCCAGCTCCCGCAGCGCTGCTGGCAGAGACGGGGAGGCGGGGACAGAGAGGAGGGCGCCAAGAGGAGAGGAAATGCTGTCTGGAAGAAACTTTGAGTTGGGAGAGTCTGGGAGGCGGGAGGGGACGCGGGACCCGGCAGCCGATTCAGGAGACCGCGCTCTAGCCAGGAAAGGCAAGCTGGCAGCCACTGGGGAGCGACCCAGCAGGCCAGAGGAAGAAGGAAGCTGCCAGCCCATGTGCCCTCTGAGGAGCCCACGGCGCGCTCGGCAGAGCCCGAGAGACCCTGGGGAGGTGCTAGGCCCTGAACCCCACCACTCACCATCCCCGCTCCGCCAGGCATCTCAGCCCCTCCTGACTCACACACACCCCGTCCTTCTCCTGAGCCCAGAGTTAGGAGCCGGGGATGACCAGACGCACTGGGTCTGCGGGTAGACAGGGCTGGGCTCCCCGGGGGGGGGCGGGTAGCTGGGCCAGCACAAGGCAAGGGGGCAACTTGTCACTCTTGGTGGCTGGGTGTGTGCGTGCTCCCACCCGGGTGTGCATGCGTGTACTCAGTGTGTGGTGTCTGTGCATGTCTGCGCAGGGCCCCCTCGTGTGTTTGCGTGCGCACGTGCTGTGTCCATGCACGCATACGCATGCATGCGGGCCTGGGCTCAAGAGCTCCGCAGAGAGAGTACTCGAGTAAAGGCGGGAGGATCCCTGCTTTCCCATCATCCCCCACTGAAGAAGGGCTGAGGAGGCTGTGCAGGGAAGGCCTGGGAACCATCAGCAGGGGAGGCAGGGTGGGAGGAAGCAGTACCTTATTTAAATGCAAATGGATGAAATACAACTTTCTTTATTAAAATGTAAATTGCACTTCAGTCTCACACCTCCCAGTGCCAAAGCCATGAGACACAATCAGGAATCAAAGCTGCAGGACACACCACACCCCACACCCCCACCCCCCCCACCCCCCCGCCAATCAGATTACTGGGATGGTGAGCGGCCCCACTTGCTGGATACAGGAGGAAATGGGGGACAGAGGATGGGCCCCAGGTGGGCTTGGGATGCTGAGCCAGATGCTCATCCTGCCCCTAGGGCTCCAGGGAGAAACAGCTACTGATGCCAGAAGTGGGGGGCCGGAGGTCTGGATTGTTGCCCCCATAGTAGACCAGGCTGGAGCTTGCCGTGGGTCCTCTGCTGGCTCTCTGCCTGGCTGGGGCAACATGCTGGGTGGTTTCCTCATGAGCCCCCCACGGGGAGATGGTAAGAATTGTTTGTCTACTTGCCAACATGGTTCAACGGATCGCCTCTTGAACGGTTAGAACTTGGCTGCCAGCAAGCAGAGCACCGCGGTCCACCTCAAGCAGCCCCCAGCTCCGAGCTCAGGCCCCAAGGCAGGCTTGACTCCCTCCGCCCCTCCTCCTGCTGGGGACTCACGAGCGGGCTGCCAGGCACAGCTGCCCAGGTCATGAGTGGGGCTGCGATAGGGCCTCTGCCCTGCTCCCCAAGCCGGGTGACCTGGCATGGGGCCACATCCTCTGGGAAGAAGGGTGTTTTTCTCTTCCCACACAGACACACTTGACTTACACCCTTTTCTAATTCAATCTTCCCACAGAGGGCGCCTTTTCCTAATTCGCACACAGTTGTCGCTGTGCTGGCCTGTGGGGGCGTGTGTACCCCTGAGACCTCGGACTTCTGCTCTACACCTCCCTCTCAGATCTTACCTCTCCTCCCTGCTCCTTGGTCCCCCACCACCCCCATATCTCTACACTCTGTTTCCCTGCACCCCTCCTTGCTCCCCATCTTCCAGCCATTATTCACCTCTCCGTACCCTCTCTCTATGGGTCCCTTTGGTTTGTTCCCCCGCCCCCCAGAATCAGCCTGACATGGAGTCCTTACCCACTAGGGTCTGAGGCAGGTGCAGCCTAGGGAGGGTGGGCCAGGCCCTCGCTGGCTCAGGGCCGACCTGGCACGTGCAGAGAGCCCGGGGCGTGGGGGAGGGTCCCGGCTCCTTCCATCTGCCAAGCTCCTAATATAGGCATCAGCAGCCAGGGCGCAGAGCGGGGGAGCAGGGGAAGCAGGGGAAGCAGAAGGCAACTTGGAGCTGGAGGGTGACAGGGCTGCATTTCCTCCATATAAATAGTCCCGTCTGTCTGTCTCCCTGGGGGTGGGTGGCTTCCTGGGGCACTTCTGATGTCATCAGCTTCCCAGGAGAGCTCCGCTGGTAGAGTGGGGGGCCTGTGACGAGGAGACCACAGTGGCGGGGGGGGGGCCCCAGTGTGCCTCGGGGCCAATGCCTTGGGCCGTCCTGGCCTCTCTCAAGCATCACCTTGGTTGCCAGAGACCCAACACCCCAGGCTGTGCGGGTCATGGCGTGAGCCCCTCTGAGGTCTCTTCCTTGACATCACTCCCAGATCACTCCGCTGATCCCACCAAGCCCAGGGGCTCTGCGAGGTTGCCCTGGGGGACCTTGAGGAGATAGCCACCTCATTTAGATCCCCACCTCGCTGTGAGCCAGGTCCAAGCACAAGAAACGACAGAGATTTTGGTGGGAGACAAATGTCTCCTGGCTCTCGCCATCCTGGCCTCACCCTCCTCAGCACGGCCCTGCCGGGACCGGGCTCCGTCCACTCGGGGAGCAGAGCACTCATACCCACCACAGTCCACCCTGATGGGTTCAAATGTCCTCAGAGGAGGAAATGGGGAGGCTTGGGACAAGCGGGCAAGAGGCTGTGGACCCCTCTGGGCCTGGTGGGTTTCCAACAGCATGGATCATGTAGGCCAGGGAGCATGGACTCTGGAGCCACTCGACTCTGCACTCAGTAACTCTGTGATGACAGAAAGGCACTAAACCCTTCTGAGCCTCACTTCCTCTGAGGGGACTCCTAAGAGGACCTGCATCATGGGGATGACATAATACAATGGTGCCTGCACACAGCAAGGACGGTCCCTAGGCCAGAAGCCCCTGGGGTGTCCTCTTCCAATTCTTCAGCTGGAAGAGGCCCTCCCGGCCCAGACTCGCAGGGCACTCACTCACAGTGAGCAGTGACAAGGCGCTTTGCTGTGGGGCTGATCATCACTGCTGCCATATCCCCTAGGCCCTTTCCACTCAGAGCCCACCGGCTCAATGCCAAGCCAGAAGTCTCTCTGAGCATGATGCCAGGTCAGCGCCGCCCTCCTTCACGGCAGCCCTGGATTGGAAGCCCCTGGTGAGGTAACTGTGGGCTTGCTCTGCACCCTTCCCAGAGGCCCCTAGGGGGCTTGAGCCCTCTCTGCCCAGGGCACTGCCTTCCAGCCTCCCAGCCTGTCCTGGGATCCCCTCCCAATTAAACTTGAGTGTAGTTGGATTTGAATTCTGGTCTCAGGGCCTGCCTCTGGGGGAGCCCAAACTGAGAGTTTCACATGGTTCTCAGCTAGCTCTCCCCAAGACCAAGTGACTCAGAGGCTGGACCTGGGTCAGAGGGAAGGCTCCTCCTTCAGGGGCTCTGAGGGTCCAGGACCAGGATTTGTTACCAGGCTCTGCAGACCTTCTGCTGTTTTTGGTGCTGTGATAAGAGCTGTCTCCTTCCATGTTCTTGCTCCATGTGTCAACATCCTTTTATCAGCCCTTGTACGGGAGGCTGCCGGCAGCATGTGGTAACAGCAAAGTCACGCCCAGTTCTTCAGGAGGTAGAATCAGAAAATTGGAGGATTACGAACATAAATTAGGTGTGATATCTTATTTACTCTCATAACAACCCTGAAAGCAAGGCTGCCACATACAGTCGGGCAGGTTGTTCACTGCCCAATAGCATCTGGCCAAGAGGACAGCGCATGTTCTTCCTAGCAAGCAGCATACCTGGCACATATCTGTGTCTCTCCGGGTGGTGAGGGGAAAAGAAGGAAAGCTTTTCATCATTTGGAAACTGAGGCACAGAGAACTTAAGTAATTTGCCCCAAGATTTCTTAGATGTAAGAGGTTGGACTGATTCCAAGAATTCTGGCTTCAGAGCCTCCAATCCTTACTACATGACTTCATGCAGCCTTGGCAGGACTGAGCCAGTAAGGAGGACTGGAAAGCTGGGGAGGGCCAAGTCAGTCCTAAGACATGGGGACTCCAAAGAACCAAGGGGAGACAGTCATCTCTCCTTGGCTGACCAGGGATCTGGGGGCCGAGCCTGAGCTACCGGCCACGAGGAATGAGGCCATAGCTGGAAGCAAGGAGACTGCAATTCCGTGGCTTCGTGATTCTGAACAAGTCACCTGGCCTCACACAGCCTCAATTTTCCCACCTGTAAAATGGAATTTACAGGCCCCACCCTGCCTGTCTCCCTGGCTGGGATTAAACCAGATGTCTAAGGACTTCAAGGGGAAGGAGGTATTCTCCAGTGCCTAAAATCACACCTAGAATTGCCTAAGTTAAAGCTCAATACATATTTGCCATCTGCTTAATAAAACCGTTATTTCCCAGGTCTGTCTGTGGCAACACCCTCCGCAGCCCCCGCCTTTTACCACCTGAGAGCCTGTCCTTCCCTGACACGGAACAGCAGAGCCTGAATGCCGGGGCGCTCCCGGCTAATGACTCAGCCTCCGTAACGAGGCCAAACATCTGGCTGACAAAGGGCACGGCTTACTCCCGAAGCGACTCCTTCTGCACAAATATGCTCTTAATATTCAATTAGTATTTATCCACCACGAATAACAATTACACCACTGACTCTCAATGAAGTGCCTGGTTAATTAATGAATGCCGTCTTTAACATGCTAGCAGTTATTTCTCTGCGAGTGCAACAGTTAATAAGCATGGTGACACCGGGATGAGCCAGGGGCTGGCGGGGGTGCCCGGGGTTACCCAGGGCTCCAGATGTGAGTCTGGAGCTGAGCATGTGTCACACAAGTCATCTTCTGGAGTTAAAACACACACACACCCTGGGATTTGTAGCAAGCCGCTTAACCCCTCCCCACCCCAGCCTGTTTCCTCCTCAGTAGCAGGTGCACCAGAGGATGGCCAAGGCTCCCTGGAGTCCTGACCGCATGGGTTCCGTCTGTGATACTCAGATCTGTATTGACCCCTCCCATCTCCACACACAAGGACCACCTCACTCCACTGGCCCCTCTCAGGGGGGAGCTGCTGACCACACCCCCTGCACCTCTTTCCCCTTCACCAGCCCCCTTCCCCTGCTCCCTCCCCTGTTCCCCGGAGCTAGGTCCCCCTTCTGCTACTGTTTCTGACCTCTGCCTTCTCCCAGCATCCCGGTCCAGCCCCTCAGCTAGCAGCCTCCAGGTCCCCACTGCCCCCCTCTGCCCCCAACTTCCTCAGAGCCAACTGAGGGCACAGAGCATGGGGACCAAGCTGCCTGGATTCATCCTGGCACTCCACTTACTAGCTGTGTGACCCAGGGCAAGTTACCGAAGGCCCCGTGCCTCAGTTTCCCCACTTGCAGAATGCAGATAATCACGTGGGAATGACGGCAGCCTCCCCCACATCAGTCAGGGCAAGCTAAACTACCATGACCGACCCCAAATGTAATGGCTGCTTATTTACCACTCACATTGTAGCCCGGGAAGGGTAGCTCATGGCAGCAGGTGGGTCAGGCTCTTTCCCTCCTATGGCTTCCCCCGGCCCAGGGGCCCTGCCGGTGTCCCCCTGGTTTCAGCGGGGTCTCCTCCGTGTCCCGCTAGCCAGCTGGCCGAGGGGAAGGAGTGGGGAGGCACACCTCCCTTCGGCTCAGGTTTCCTCGCTGAGAAAGTGTTACACGGGCTGGCTGGGCTGTAAGGCAGGCTGGGAGATGGGTCAAGTCATGTGCCCAGGGAGGAGAAAGGGAACAATGACGGATGGAGAGTGGCCTCTGCCACATGCCCTGGGAGGGCTGTTAAGGAAGATCAAATGAGTTAATAAATATAAAACACTTAGCACTTGGCACATGGTAAGTATCCTATAAGCAATTGCTATGATGTCTCCGTATTCCCACACTAGGTTCTGTGGATCACAAGATGAAGGACACACTCCCTATATGTGAGGACCCGAAGAGGAGGGGGGCAGAGGAGAGTCCCATACAACCCACACGTAATTCAGAAGGGGCCACACCCGAGATGCATTCAAGGTGCCATTGCTGGGTGGAAGTGAAGGGCTGGGAGGAGACATGGGGCTGAGTCTTAAGGAATGGTGGCACTTGACAGGTAGTCCTGGTCACATCATGAGGACAGACACCAATCGAGGCTGGAGAGACCAACTTTCTCCCAGGAGCACTGGGGGTTGGGGGAAGTCAGCACAGTGAAATGACATTAACTGACCGATGTTTCAGAATATTCCTTGGGTGCAAAAAGGAGGGTGGATTGGAACAGCCGTGGACTGGCCCTCAGCAACCATTCTCACTCCCGTCTGGCACACCTGCCGGTCCGGCAGGGCTTGGCAAGCTAGACACTACATTTCCAGACTCCCTTGCAGCTAAGTTTTAAAATCTGAATTTTCTGGGGCACCTGGGTGCCTCAGTCGTTAAGTGTCTGCTTTTGGCTCAGCTCGTGATCCCAGAGTCCTGGGATCGAACCCCACATCGGGTTCCCTGCTTGGCGGGAAGCCTGCTTCTCCCTCTCCCACTCCCCTTGCTTGTGTTCCCTCTCTCGCTGTCTCTCTCTCTGTCAAATAAATAAAATCTTTAAAAAAATAAAAATAAAATAAAAAATAAAATAAAATCTGAATTTTCTGAATTAAGTTCTGCCTAAAACAATCTGAATTGGGGGGACACCTGAATGGCTCAGTCAATTAAGCATCTGCCATCAGCTCAGGTCACGATCCCAGGGTCCTAGGATATAGTCCCACATTGGGCTCCCCGCTCAGCGGGGAGCCTGCTTCTCCCTCTTCCTCTGCCCCTGCCCCCTACTTGTGATCTCGATCTCTCTCAAATAAATAAATAAAATATATATTTTTAAAAATCTGAATTAGGTTCTACCAGGTGGAAGCAGTCGCCCATGATCTGGAAGGTGCAGTGAGGTGTGGCCGTCTTTCTCTTGCCTTGTCTGTTTCTAGCTGGCAAGGAAGAAGAGACACAGGGTGGCTCTGCAGCATCCAGGGTCCAGCCTCCAGCATCCTGCAGAGACCACTGCAGGAGACAGGGGCATCCTCCTCCCGGCTTCCAGACCCGACTCTCAGCTGCAGGGTGCGGGATGTGTTCTTAAATGAACAGCTCTAATGTTGGCCTGGGAATCAGCCTTCCTGATCAGACAGAGGCACCGCTCTCCTGGGAGCCAGTTCCGCAGTACAGTGTGGCCATCGTCCCTGCCAGCACTTCCAAGGACTGGATCAGCACCCGGTGGCCTGAGGCAGGCGGGCCAGCAAGAGGGCGTCAGGAGTGCTCTAGGCAGAGATGGCTAAAGCGGAGCGCCTGGGTGGCTCAGTTGTTGGGCGTCTGCCTTCGGCTCAGGTCATGATCCCAGGGTCCTGGGATCGAGCCTTGCATCGGGCTCCCTACTCAGCGGGAAGCCTGCTTCTCCCTCTGCTTGTACTCTCTCTCTCTCTCTGACAAATAAACAGAATCTTTTTTTTTTTTTAAAGATTTTATTTATTTATTTGACAGAGAGAGACACAGCGAGAGAGAGAACACAAACAGGGGGAGTGGGAGAGGGAGAAGCAGGCTTCCCGCGGAGCAGGGAGCCCGATGTGGGGCTTGATCCCATGACTCTGGGATCACGACCTGGGCCGAAGGCAGCCGCTTAACGACTGAGCCACCCAGGTGCCCAAATAAACAGAATCTTAAAAAAAGAGAGAGAGAGAGACGGCTAAAAGCTTGAACCAGGGCTGTGGCTGCAGGCTGCGGATTTGAGAATAGGTTTGGAAGACAATTCTGAAGACTCCACTTGGCTCATTGATTTACTGGAGGTGGGGGGGGGGAATTAAAAATGATTCCAGATCTCCTCATTTGCCTGGCGGGAGAAGATGAAGCAAGCCACTGGCCAAGATAGGGAAGAAGAAAGGAAGAGCAGGAACGAGGAGGAAGGTGAAGATTCTGAGTTGGCCCATTGGTTTGAGGACTTGGGGGGTGTCCAGGTGGAGGTGTCACCAGTAGGCAGGTACAGACTGGAGTCTGGAGGGGAAAGACTGGGAGACGCTGGCCCAGAGGTGGGGATTCCGGCCCCGGGGCTGGGGGGGGGAGCGGTGGGAGGGGTGATGGGTGGGAAGATGTAGACTGAGAAGAGAAGGGGGGCCCAGGGTGAACTCTGAGGAACCCCGATATTTAAGGGGTGAACAGTGGAAAAGCGACCCAAGGAGAGGTCTGAGAAGGAGGGGGTGTTGATGGAGAAGCAGACTCCCTGCTGAGCAGGGAGCCCCACGCAGAACTCGATCCTAGAGCCCTGGTATCATGACCTAAGCCAAAGGCAGATGCTTAATGACTGAGCCACACAGGGGCCCTGCCATTTCTGACTCTTAGACACTTACTTGAATTCCTCTGATGGTTTCAGAAAGTGGGGAAGCAAAAAGGTTTGACCCTTTGAGAAGCAAAGCAGTCACACCCACGCAGCAGCTGCCCAGTCTTCTTCTGTGGGGGCTCAGGGAAGGAAGGCTCCTCCCCCAAGGCCAAAGCCAATCACAGCTAGCCCATTGCTCCCCGTTGCCAGTGATTGGTTTAAAGGTGGGCATGTGACCCGGTTTGGGCCAATAAGTCATAAAGAGAAATTTGCCCAGGGATTCTGGGAAAGGTTTTACTCCCTGCTGAAAAGAAAGCCCTGTGCTAGAAGAGGAGCCCTTCTTTCTGCTCTTGGATACTGAGGTGTGAGTATGTGATGTGGCAGCCACCTTGTGACCATGAAGGGAAACATGGCTGACATGCTGAGAATAGCTGAATGGAATAATGAGCAGAAATGCGGTCTAAGATAATGTGCTGAGCCACTGTACTACCCTGGATCTGCTCAACCTCCTGACATCTTGTTAAGCAACCTACTTCAGCTTTCCCCATTTGTCAAATTCAGAAGGAGAAGAACATGCAGGGAGAAGGAGAAGACCTATCTCATTGGGTTGCTATGTGGATAAAAGTGAATCATTTGTAAACCCTTTAGATATATATGCGTGCACATACACCTGGAAATACTGGTGTTAAATAAATAAAAATAATGAAAACTAAGCCCCTTTGAATTGGCTTTTCTGACACTTGGATGGTGAAGAATGAGCTCCTTCAGCAGAAGGCTGGGGCTAAAAAGCTGACACGGAGGAGCCTATACGGAGGGGAGGAGTAAATATGCAGACTTGGAAGGATCTGGAGCCTCTGGGAGGATGGTGTGGCACACTGGCCTCCAGCATATCTGCGTGGTCTGGTTGGGGAGGGACCTCATCTCCAGCAGCGCCCCCCCTCCCCAGCCTTGGCTCAAAGGGCCAAACTTATGCTCTTTACAGAGGGGCTAGAGCCTGAACCGCGAGCAAAGCAAGATGTCCTGTCAGCGAGGAGCGGCAGGAGGTGAGGCTCTGTGCACCTCAACTTCCCTTGCGGACCATCTAAGAGCCAGTTCGCTAACTCGACATGCCCTCCCCTATTTCTGCTGTGAAGGCCCATACCTTTCCCCCTAAACTGCAGTATTGGTGGCTGAGGGTCCTGTGAGCCCTTCAGTGTCTTCTTGGCAGCTGTCTGAAGGCCACGTTGCCTCCCTGACTCTCCTAACTTCGAGTCTTCCGCCAGATTCTGTGAGCCAAAGCTGACCCCCTCCCAGGCCAGCTTCGCAGCCATGTGACCTGGGCAGTCCCACAGGCCCCACACCCGGCCTGAGGTCCTGCTGTTGCCACCTTGAAATGATTCATGATTTTCCAACAGGGGAGCCCATCAGGCCCTACAAATTATGGAGCCAGCCCTGCTCTTCATCCCGGCTGCCTGCATTGGGGTTTCTGTTCTTGCCACCGCAGCCCCGAGCACACGGACGTCCCTCCCCCGGCGCCAGCAGGTGCTGCCCTCAGACATGGACACCTGGACGCCTCCCCTCCCCAGCCCTGGCAGAGTCTCCCAGACACCTCTCCCCACAGCCACCGCCTGGGTTCAGATTCCCGTCTTGGTCTGGAAGACTGACTGTAATCATCCCTAACTGGTCTCCTGGCTTCCAGGTCTCTCCCTCCTCTGCAAAGCAGCCACCGAGAGCTTTCTAAATTACAAATCAGATCATGTCCCTCACCTGCTTATAGCATCTCAGGGGCTCCCAGCAGCTTAAGCTATAAATCCCAAGCCCCTGTGGTCCAGGGCACAAAGCACTTCCTGATCCAGCCCCTGCCTGTGTATCTAGAAATCACCCCAAACCATGCCCTCCCTGCTCCCTGCCAGCCTCCCTCCGCCCCCCACCGTACCCACAGCATGCTTCCAATTCCCAGAAAGGCCTGTCCCATGCCCGGTGTCTCTGCACACACCGTTTCTGCTGCCGAGCGCTCCCTCTCCGGTTCTTCAGCCAGCCAGCTCCTGACACCTTGGGAACTCAAGTGCCACCTCTCCAGAAAGCCTCCCCCTGTGCCCACAGCCCTGAGGGCCTCTCAGAGTGGTGGCCCTGATCGTCCACTTGTCTTTCTCCCGGTGTCCTCGGCAGCCAGCACAAAGCCTCCCCGTGCAGCAGGTGTGAGCTGACCCCTGGGGCGCCAAAGCCACTTCTCTCTGGGCCTCAGTCTTCAGGTTCATTCGTTCAGCAACAGGTGCTGAGCACTTACTCTGTGCCAGGTGCTGTGCCAGGCACTGAGTAGGCCGTGCAGCCGGATCCAACCAGACCCAAACCCTGGCCTCAAGGAGTGAGATGAGCAGGAGGGGTGACAAGCATAAACAATGCACAGGTGAATGAACATCCGTGACAATGTCCACTGGTGATGTGTGCTGAGCAGACAGACCACAGCAGGCCAGAGAGGGAGGGTGGTGCTGTCTTCTATCAGGTCCTCGGGAGCGCCTCTCTGGCAAGGGAAGTGAGGAGGGAGCCCTGTTGGTATAGGGAGTGGGGGGGGGTTCAAATAGAAGGGACAGGGAGGGCAAAGGCAGGAATGTTGGTGAGTCCCAGGGACAGTTTAGGCACCAGTGTGGCCAGAGCAGGGTGAGTGAGGGGGAGGATGGAAGATGGATGAGGTCAAGGAGGAATTTGGGGGCCCCTATAGGCTGCAGTGGAAGCCCCGCCCAGTCCCACTTGGCCCTGAAACCCACCCACCTGGATCCACCTACTCTGGCTTCTCTCACCCCTTCAATGAATAGGTTCATCCCTCCAGGTCTTCTGTGTCCTTCTCCTTGGCTTTTCCACCACTTCCTTCCTGCCTCAACACAGCACCTCCTTCCTTCCTCCTGGGGGAACCCCCAGTAATCCCTTCACCTTCCTGCCTGTTGACTGCCCACCCCATCCCTGTGATAATGATCTGAGCGCCCTGCTCCATATCCCATCGGCCCTCCTGGGATTCTGGCTGTAGACAACTCTCCATACTCAAGCACCCCAACGGGGCCCATCCACTCTCTCTGCGGGGAGAGGGCAGTGACAGCACTCATGCAGCCTGCAGACACAGCAGACCGAGGGTGTAGGGGGTCAATACCCCAGGGGCAACCTCGTTCATGGAAGATGGGTGCAGACAGACAAATGTCCTTCTGAGGGACAATGCTGAGATGCATTCTGCAGGTTCCTCTGAGGTCTCAGAAGGAGCAACCTCCCGCTGCCCATAGTGGTGACCAGCTCGATAATCCTGTCCCACCTTAGCTTTTCCTTTTCTTTCTCTCACTCCTTCCACTCCCTCATTTTTATTTCCTAGGATCACCTTACAGATAAACCTGTTTCCGAGTTAAACTTGGAGTTTAACTTGTACCAAGTCTTGTCTCAGGCTCTGCTTTCAGGGAACCCAAATGAAGCCAGTCCCAGTGGTTTGGAGAACGGGTCCTTCCTCCCGGCCAAGGTCACGTTCACCACCGCCCACCTGTGCAGTATAACTTCTCCCCTTTTCTGGAGAATCTTTACAATCCAGCCACCAGTCGCTCCTTCACACTCACTCTCTCTCTCTCCCATCATTTACGTTTAAACAGACTCAAGTCTCTCCCATCCAAAGGAAAAATGAAACATCCTTCAACCCCACCTCCCTCTGGCTTCTAGGACTCAGCTTGCTCCGCCTCTCAGGTGGGTTTGGTACCACTGCCCACTCCCTATACCTTGAGACACACTCTCTGCTTGTTTCCCTCTTCCTTCTTGGGATGCGTCTTCTCAGCTTCCTCTGCCGGGTCCTCCTCCTCCATGTGGCCACTTGTGTCAGACTCCTAGGCGGGGCCCTGGTCCTCCTATCCCCCGCACAGTGTGCTCTCTGCCTAGCGGACCCCACAGACACCTGCATCTGAGAGCCAAGCACCGGCCTCTCACCTCCACTTGCATGTCTCAAAGACACACTAATCAGTACATCCCAACTGCCCACTGCAGCTCAACCCAGTCCTTCTCCTGGCTTCCCCATCTCAGCGACGGTGCCAGTCTCCATCTGATGAGGCATCGGTCACACGTTGCCGTAGGGCCATCCTGACTCATCTCTCTCTCTCTCTCTCCCATGTCGCATCCATCACCAAGTCCTCTAGATTTTACCTCCCATTTCTTTATGGATCAGTCTACTTGCACCCATCTCATAGCCACCACCCCTCATCCTGGGCACCTTCACTTGAAATAACATCCTAACTAGGGTTATCAGATAAAATGCAGGATGCCCAATAAAATTTGGATTTCAGATTTTAAAAAATTACTTTTAAAGTATAAGTATATCCCAATATAGCATGGGACATACTTATACAGAACAATTTTTCATTGCTTATTTGAAATTCTTTTCTAGTTAAAATTCTATGAAATTCTCATAGTATTTCAAGAATCATCTTGTATTTTTATTTGCTAAATCTGGTAATCCTGATCCTTACTGACGTCCCTGCAACCCCACACTGTGGCCAGATGACCTTGTTCAAACAAAATTTGCTGAGTAGTCAGAAAAGTTAAGTATATGTATTGTAATCACTAGATCCACCACTTAAAAAAAAAAAAAACTATATGTAATGTACAACATAGTGACTATAGTTAATAAAACTGGATTGTATATTTGAAGGTTACTAGTGAGGGGAGTACATTTAAAAAATTCTCATCACAAGAAAAAAAATTCATTAGTATGTATGGTGACGGGTGTTAACTTGATTTATTGTGGTGATCACTTCCCAATATATACAAATATTGAATCAATATGTTGTACACCTGAAATTAATGTTACATATCAATCATATTTCCATTTTTAAAAATAATAATTAAAATTAAAAATTTTCTTTTTCAGAAAAAATGTAAGTACAGAAAATTCTGTTTAAAAAAATTCTGTTGATGGCAACAACTTAAATCAGTTAATATTATCTTGAGTGTCCACTATGTTCCAGAGATGCCTGGAAAATGAAATGCTCCGTTTAACCAAAAATTTTGATTAATCAAGTTATCATAGATAATATACCTCACACTTGGCATTGCTATTTGCAAGGATATAACAATATAAGCATGAATAAGATTTAATTCATCATTTTGAGACCATATGATGCTTCAGAGTCACCACCATAAAATACCTTAGGAGCACAGAAACATTAGCCTAGAATCTGGAAAGCACATGGAACTGAGTGCCAGGGACACAGGAGTTGGGTCCCGGTCTCATTCTTACCTTATTGTTGGATTTAAGCAAATCATTTTACTTCTCTCCCTTGCAGTTTCCTCCTCTATGAAACGAGGGGCTACACTAAATGATCTCTAAAAGCTATTTCTGGCTCTGATTCAATCACCTTATAGGGTGATAGAGTGAAGAAGTGCTGCCTCATGGTGTTTCTGTTGAGAAAATGCTGAGTATACTAGTTTCCACTATATTTCTATAAAAATGAAAAAAAATCCATAACTTCATATCTTTGAGAGGAAAAGATTTATCTTCATTGGACCAGAGAAAATATAGTCAATTTATTATGATTCTAGAAAAATGGAAATGGATTAAGAGATTTCTGTAGGGTCCCCAGGAATCCGAGGACAGAGCAGACATTAAATCTCATTAATTCCAAGGGCAAAGACCCCTGAAGAAAATCTTCAGGATCTACTGAAGCCAACATCTATGAAATGGGATGCCAAACTCTGAAGAAAGTTCGCACAGCCTTTAAGCAGAACACCTTCCTCCTAGTTCAGGGAAATCCAGGTGGATCCAGTTCCTTGAAGGCATGCACATAGTAAAATAATACAATGTGTTTTCAAGTGGTAGCTTATGTTTCTCTCAGAAGTCTAAAAAATGAGAATCTTGACAGATTCTTTTAGACTTAGTTTGTATTGTCTCAAGGAGCTTTATGAAAACTTGGGAAAGTAATTTAGAACCTACTCAGCCTTCCTAAGGTAAAAGAAAAAAAGTATACAAGGCAAGAACAGTAAAAAATACAAACAAAAAACAAACAAAAAAACAAAAAAAAAACCCTCAATAAATAAATTAAAATAGAATACAGAAAAATAGTCAAATAATCCAACAGAAAGCAGACGGGGGGAAACAGAGGAACTAATAACAAAGGGAACAAATGGAAATCAAATTATAAAATGGAAGTTCTAGGGGCGCCTGGGTGACGCAGTTCATTGAGCAGCCAACTCTTGGTTTCAGCTCAGGTCATGATTTTGGGGTCATTGGATCATGCCCCTCATCAGGCTCCACACTCAGCAAGTAGTCTGCTTAAGACTTTTTCTCCCTCTCCCCCTGCCCCTCCCCATCGTAGTCTCTCTCTAAAATAAATAAATAAATCTTTTTTTTTTTTAAGAAAGGAAGTTCTAATCCAAGCATATCAATAATTACATTAAAAGCAAATGACCTAAATTTCCAATTAAAAATCAGAGATTATTGGAGTGAGTAAAAAACTAGTCAGACTCAACAGTATGTTGTCTATTAAAAAAAACCATTTTGTAATAGATAGTTAATAGTAAAAGGATGGAAAAAGATGTACCTTGTAAACAGTAATAAAAAGAAAGCTATAGGGGCACCTGGGTGGCTCAGTCATTGGGCGTCTGCCTTTGGCTCAGATCATGGTCCCAGAGTCCTGGAATCGAGCCCTGCATTGGGCTCCCTGCTCCACGGGAAGCCTGCTTCTCCCTCTCCCACTCCCCCTGCTTGTGTTCCCTCTCTCGCTGTGTCTCTCTCTGTCAAATAAATAAATAAAATCTTAAAAAAAAAAAAAAGAAAGCTATAGTGGCTCTTTTAGTAACAGGCAAGGTGGATTTCAGAGTAAGGAAAATTAACAGGGATAGAGGGACATTTAATACTGATTAAAAAAATGGTCAATTCACCAAGAAGACATAACACTCCTAAATGTGTAAGCACCCAACAACAAAGCTTCAAAATACATAAAGCAAAAACTAACAGAACTGAACCAAAAAATAGAGAAAATCTACAAGTATGGGTGAAGATTTCAATAATTCTCTCAGCCTTTGATAGAAAAAGTATACAGATCCATAAGGATATAGAACTGAACAACACCACCAACAAACTGGATCTAAATAACATTTTTAGGACCCACCTATCAACAGCCAAATATGCATTCTTTTCAAGGGCACATAGAACATTCACCAGTATAGACCATATCCTGGGTCATAAAACAAATGTTAACAAATTTTAAAAGTTGAAGTCATACAAAGAATGTTCTCCAACCATAATGAAATTAAATTAAAGTCAATAACAAAAAGGTAACTGGTAATTTCCAAACACTGGAAATAAAACAACACACTTATAAATAATCTACAAGTCAAAGAAAAAGTCTCAAGAACATCCGAAAGGAACAAAAATAAAATTACAAGTCAAAATTTGTGACATGTAGCTAAAGTAGGGCTTATAGGGAAATTCATAGCTTTAAAATGTTTACATTAAAAGAAAGGTCTCAAAACATCAATCCAAGTTCCATCTTGAGAAACTATAAGACTGGAGGTGGGGGTGGGGGAGGGCAAAATAAACCCAAAGCAAGCAGAAGAAAGGAATTAAGAGCAGAAAGCCATGAAATTGAAAATAAAAAAAGCAATAGGAAAAAATTAATAAAATAAAAGATGATTATTTGAAAAGATCAATAGAATCGATAAACCACTAGCTAAATTGACAAAGAACAAAGAGAAGACACAAATTATCAATATTAGTAATGAAAGATGTATGTCACTACAGACTCTGACATTAGAAGGATAATGAGAGAATACTCTTACAAATTCTACACACATTACATTCAACAGGGTAGATGAAATGACTGACTCCTTGAAAGACACAACTACCAAAACTCACTCAAGAAGAAACAGATCAGAGGAAGAGGAAGGGGAAGAGGAAGAAGAAGAAGAAGAAAAGGAGGAGGAGGAAGAAGAAGAGGAGGAGGGAGAGGAGGGGGAGGAGAAAGGAGAAGAAGAAGGAACAGATTATCCAAAGAGTATCTATTTTAAAAAATTGAATTTGTAAATTCAATTCAATGATTACAAAAAAGAAATCTCCCAGCCCAAATAGCTTCACTGGCAAATTTAACCAAGCATTTAAAGAAGAAATAACACCTATCTCTTCCAGAATATAGAAAGGGGAACACTTCCCAACCTATTTCATGAGGCCAGCATTACCTTGATACCAAAGCCAGATATAGGTAGTAAAGGAAAAGAAAACCAGAGGCCAATATCCCTCAAGAACACAGATTTTAAAAAATCCTCAGCAAAATATTTGCAAATAGAATCAGCAATAAATAGAGTGAATAATATACCATGACTAAGTGAGGTTTATCCCAGGAATGCAAGGCTGGTTCAGTATTTGAGAATCAATCAATATAATCCACCATATTAATAGACTAAAGAAGAAAAATCACATGACCATATTAATTGAAGCAGAAAAAATCATTTGACAAACTTCAACATCAATCCATAGTAAAAAGCTCTCGGCAAATTAGGAATAGAAGGGAACATTCTTAATCTGATAAGGGATATCTACAAAAACTCACAATTAACATCATACCTAATAATGAAGAACAAAATGCTTTTTCCAAAATCAGCAGCAAGGCAAGGGTGTCTACTCCCATCACTCTTATTCAACATCATGCAGGAAGTCCTAGCCCACGCAATGAAGCAAAAAAAAGAGATAAGAGGTATACAGATTGGAAAGGAGGAAATAAGATGGTCCCCATTTGCAGACAACTGGATTGTTTTTGTAGAAAATATGGAATCTACCCAAAAAGCTCCTAGAACTTACAAATGAGTTGAGTAAGGTTGCAGAATATAAGGTCAATACGCAAAAATTAATTATATTTACATATACTAGCAATGAACACTTGGAGACCAAAATTTTAGAAAACAATATCATTTACAATAGTTCCCTAAAATAAAATACTCAGGTATTAATATAACAAAACATATGCAGCATCTGTACACTGAAAACTACAAATGCCGATGAAAGAAAGCAAAGAAGACCTAAATAAATGGAGTGACATACCATGTTCATGTATTGGAGGACTCAATATAGTTTAACGTCAATTCTCTCCTATCATAACCCTAGTAAGATTTTTTGGTAGATACATGCAAGCTGATTCTAAAATTTATATAGAAAGACAATGAAACTAAAATAGCCAAAACAATTTTGAAAAAAGAAAAAGTTGGATGAATCACACCACCCAATTTTAAAACTTAATAAAGCTGCAATAATAAAGGAAAGGTGGTATTAACAAGGGATAAACAACTAGGGAAATGGAACAGAATGGAGAGCTCAGAAATAGACCCACATAAATATGGTCAATTGATTTTGATAAAAGTACAAAGGCAATTCAATGGAGAAAAGGTAGCCTTTTCAACAAGTAGTGTTGGAACAAGTGGAGATATATATATATATATATACACACATACATATATATATACACACACACACATATACATATATATAATATATACCTCAACCTAAACCTCACAATTTATACAAAAATTAACTCCAAGTGAATCATAAATCTATATGTTAAGTGTGAAACTATAAGACTTTTAGAAGGAAACATAGGAGAAAATCTTCACAACCTAAAGTTAGAGTTCTTAGATATGACACCAAGAGCACAATCCATAATGAAAACAATAGATAAAATGGACTTCATCAAAATTAAACATTTTTGTGCTCTGTGAAAGATGCTGTTAAGAGAACAAAAAGGCAAGCTACAGACTAGGAAGAAAATATTTATAAATCACCTGCATCTCGAATATATAAAGAACTCTCAAAACTCAACAGTAAACAACAGCAACAACAACAAAATAAGTTTTAAAATGAGCAAAAGACTTTAATAGTTCACCAAAGAGGATATATGAATGGCAAATATGCACATGAAAAGATGCTCAACATCATCAGTCATTAGAGAAAAGCAAATTAAAATCACAATGAGATATCACTGCACACCGAAAGAACAACTAGAATTAAAAATACTTGATGCGGATGAGGATCTGGAGCAACTGGAATTCTCCTACATTGCTGGTGGGGATACAAATTATACAGCCACTCTGGAAAACAGATTAGCAGTTTCTCATAAAGTTAAATATACACGTATCAAAGGACCCAGCAGTCCCACTCCTGAGTATTAATTCTAGAGAAATGAAAACTCACAGGCACACACACACAGACTGTAGATGAATGTTTACAGCAGCTGTATTCCTAATCATCGAAAATTGGGAACAACCCAAATACCCATCAATAAGCGAAGGGATAAACAATCTGTGGTGCATCCATTCAATGAAATACTACTCAGTACCGAAAAGGGACTGAGATAAATCCCAAAGGCATTATGCCAAGTGACAGAGTAAGGTCCATCTGCATAACATTCTGGAAAAGGCAAAACTGTAACAACGGAGAAGAGATCAATGGTTGCCAGGGTTTAGGGGTGGAGGGTAGGATGATTGCACAGGGGAGTTCTGGGGGCTGATGGAATTGTTCAGTATACCGATTGTGGTGGTGATCACAGGAATCTATACATGTGTTAAAAACTCATAGAACCGTACACAATCCCCTCCCAAAAAAAGCCCAGTTTACTGTACTTTAATTTTAAAAAATCTTTTTTTCTTAATTTGACCATGTTATTCTGCTGCTGAAAATCTTTAAAGCCTTCCCAGTGGGCTCCAGCAAGAGCCAGACTCCTCACCAGGCAGGGCCTCGGCTCCTACCCGCCAGCCTCATTTCCCATCAGCAACGCTGCCTTCTACACATGAGCCTTTCTTTTCTCAGTTCTTTGAAAGTGCAGGCTCTCTCCCGCCTCAGGGCCTTTGCCTACGCTGCGTGTCCTTCCCTGAAGCTTCCTTCTGCCTGTCTGCAGCCAAGGGTGAATTGCGGGAAGGGAGTGCGTGAGGAGGCGCCCTCGAACCTCCCTCCCCGCGTGTCCCCCGCCTACCCTGCCACCCCTCCCCTGCTCCAACTGCCCCTGAACTTGCCATAGTCCCCAAGGACCAGGAAGTTAAAGGTGCAGATTGTAAAGTAAACCTCAGAACACACCCCTCGCTGGCGGTCTTCATATTTGGGCACCTCAGAAACACGGGGGAGCGGGGAGAGTGGCTGCCGAATGCAGATGCGGGTAGTACGGGAGGTGGGGCCCCAGCGGCCAGCGCGGTCCCGCACACCCCCCCCCCCCCCCGGCCCGCCCTCGGCGCAGCTAGCTGCGTGGGAAGCTGGGAAGCGCGAGGCAGAGCCCCTCTTTACAGGCAATCGTGAACCTTTTCATTGTACTTTAAAAGGAAAATGGAAAACAAGGCTGATTTCTCTCCGCCTGATTCCTGGGGCTCAGGAGAGCACGGGAAACCGCAGGCTCCAGGTCTGGGGACCTGGGACCCTGGAACCTGGGCCGCGGGCGCCCGACAGAAGGACGGAAGGTCAGGGTAAGGAGGCTGAGGACCCGCAGGGACACGTTCCCCCAAGGTGGCACCTCCTCATTCTGCCTGCCCATCACCCCCTCCGCAGCCTTAAAGAGCCATTCACCACCCCTGCAGGATCTCCCACTGTGGCAGAAACACACACACACACACACACACACACACACACACACACACACACCTCCCTCTCATCCACCGGGAGGCGGCGCCTTCCTCCCAGCCCCACTCAAGACTTCAGACCCCAGGGTGCAAGGATGCCCTGGGTGGGTAATGAACAGGAGGGAAAGACCTCAGTGGAAGATTCTCCCCAGACCATAGCTTGCTTCCCCAAGGCCCCAGAAGGTTCCTGGAAGGGGCAGAGGGACCAGTCATCCAAAGAGAGTCAAGGCACTGAGGGACAGGAAATGTGCTCGGTGGGAGGCTTGAGCTGGCCAGAGCTCTGAGGAAGACAGACCATCCTGGACTCAACCCTGGGTCTGTGCTTCTAGTTGGTTCTACCCTCAAAACATAGCCAGCCCTTCTCTTACCTCCGTTGTCCCTACCCTGGTTCAGGACACCATCACCTCCTACCTGGACAGCTCAAGTAGCCTCCTCACTGGTCCCTGGCATCTTCGCTTGCCCTCTATACTCAGTTTCCCCTCAGAAACCACAGAAACCCTGGTAAAACCTTGTCCCATCCTGTCACTCTCCTGCTCAGAGCCCTCTCCTGCCCCCCATTTCTTCCCAGTGAAACAGTGCACACAAGGCCTGTGTCCTCATGCATCCCTGACCTCATCCCGCCCCCCCACTCTCCCCTCAAGCACCACACTTCCACGTACGCAGCCTCTGCTGCTCAAACAGACCAAACTTGGGGTGCCTGGGTGGCTCGGTCGTTAAGCGTCTGCCTTCCACTCAGGTCATGATCCCAGGGTCCTGGGATCGAGCCCCGCATCGGGCTCCCTGCTCAGCGGGAAGCCTGCTTCTCCCTCTCCCACTCCCCCTGTTTGTGTTCCCTCTCTCGCTGTGTCTCTCTCTCTGTCAAATAAATAAATAAATAAATAAATAAATAAATCTTTAAAAAAACAACAACAGACCAATCTTGCTCCCACCTCAGGGCCTTGGCACTGGCTCTACACTCTGCCCACATGCTCTTCCCCAGATACCCACGTGCTCCCTTGCTTGCTTCAGGGCTCTGCTCAGATGTCATTTTCTCAGAGAGGCCCTCCATAACAGCCCCATATGAGAAGCAGCACCCCCTCTCCTGCTACCACACACTCAATGTCCCCCTCTCTGTCCACCATGCTGACCCGCATCTAAGCCTTGGCTTAACATCAGCTCCCTGAGGACAGGATCTTTGCTGACGTCCCTGTGTGTCCCCACATATAGTAGATGCGCGATCCATATCTGTTAGAAGAATATGGGATCCCAGGTCAGGATTCCTCCCCCACCCCCCATATCTTGGCTCCCTCTTCCCTTCCTCCCCCTCAAGCTCCACCCACCAGCCACCAAAGAGGGCCACTGGGTGTGGAATAGTGTGGGGAGGGAGCAAGAGCCTGAGCCACTGCCCCCCGACATGAGCCTGGGATTCAAGCTGGGCATCGGGCCCTTGTCCCCCAGAATCATGCTCCTCATCTCCTCAGCAGTATGCCTCACCCTTTCCTGGGCCCCCTCCACCTCTCCCCAGCTGCTCCTCTCCCCTGGGGGCTGCCCGACACACTGTGGGGAGACGAGCAGAATTGTCAGGACACCTGCTGCCATGCCAGGGGTTCAGTATGGTCTCCCGATACTCCACCAGGCCTCACCATACTCCCTGTGCCCATTTTAGAGGTGAGGAAACTGAGGCCCAAGAGGCTAAGTGACTTGCCCCAGAACATGCAGAGAGTGAGATTCCTACCCATGATGCCGGACGTGGGGACCTCTTTTCCTGAAGCCACATATCCAAGTTCCAATCAGCCTACAGCGCTTCCGTGCCCTGTAAGTCAGGAGCCGCCTGGTGACTATTATTCCCCATTCAGCCCTCCTCCTCCCTACCCCCAGGCAGGAGGCCCCGCCATCAGCACAGGAATCATGGTTACCTGCGAGGGAGAGGGAAGGAACTGTTGCCTGTTGGGTTCCCGCCGCGGGCTGGTTATCACGCCAAGCGTTTTACACGTATCACCTCTGCGAGCCTCACCTTGACCCCATTACACAGATGAGTGGACTGAGGCCAGAGAGGTTAAGTAACATGTCCCACAGTGCGGCAGAAAGGGGCTTCCGGACTGGCCCCAGTATCCCGAGATGGTCTGCTAAGTCCCTGAGGCTTTCCTGTCCTTCCTCCCAAAATCTCCAGTGGCCCCTGCCCGGGGAAGCTGTCCCTGCCAGCCCCCCACGGGCAGGAGAGAGTGAGCAGAGGCCAGCCAGGCCCTGCCGAGAGAGGGCAGCGGGGGCAGGCGCCGTGTTTATTAATTTTCTGCCTCGGTGGGTCGGCAGCCCCAGCCGGAGCCCGCGGACTTACCATCCAGTCTATTAAATAATTCTATCTGGGAAGAACCTGACATTCGAAGGACCGTGCTGATGGGCCTCTAAAATTTAATTGCTCCGCTAAACGAAATCAGAAACGGGGAGGTGAGCAGGGTGAGCCCAGATGAAAGGACGGCTGGGTTTCAGGAGGTGAGGGGGACACAGCAAACACATTTCTGTCCGCCCCTGTCGGCCTGGCATCGCACACCTCCCGGACCGACCACGGGAGTTGGAGGGGGAGCACCCAGACCTGAGCCCCGCTAAATCTCCTGTCACCTGGCAGAGCGTCAGCTCCCTGGTGGTCTGGCATCCTGCCCCTTCTTCCGCACCCCACAGGCTCCTCCAAGCCAGTCACACCAGTCTAGACACCTTTCCCGAAAGGTCTCTGCCCTTCCTAGCCTTTGCTTGTGCAGGCCCATTCCTTCAGGTGAGGTCCTCCCTGCACCAAGCAAACTACCCCCACCTGTCAAAGCCTTCCTAGGGTCACCTGGGGGGCTCAGCTGGTTAAGCGTCTGACTCTTGGTTTTGGCTCAGGTCATGATCTCAGGGTCATGAGAACGGGCCCCATGTTGGGCTCTGTGCTCAGCGTAGAGTTGGCTTGAGATTCTTTCCCTCTACCTCCCCCAGCTTGCACCCACGCACTCTCTCTCTCTCAAATAAGTAAATAAATAAAATTAAAAAAGAAAACAAACTCTCCCAAACCCCCCAGACAGAGCCAGGGGCCCCATCCTCTGTGGAGTGGGACCCCTGCAAGGCAGGATGGAGTTGCCCCCGGGGTGTGAGCAAAGCCGAGCCGCTTGTCCGCTGCGGCCACTGGCTGACACTGTGACTGGATGATAGGTTGCTATTTTAAAAGCTCTTTTTCCAATTTTCTCCCTTCCTGCACTTCTCCTTCCATCTTTCTCTCAGCTAAGTAGGTAGCCAGCTCTGGGCCTCACTCCCCTGGAAAGTAGGGTCTAAATGAGGGCCAGAAACAGGGCCCCTCCTTTGTGCCCCCTTGCCCTGGTGTCTTCCTGTCACATCATTGAGATCCAGAACCTTCTGCCTTCCAGCTGGCTTTCCCCCAGAGCAAGTTTTAGGTCTTCCCACACGCCAGAACTCCTGCTGCCCCCTGCTCCCCCCCATACCAAGCCTTCAATGTCTACGTAGCCACTCTTCCCCCCCTACTTTCCCATTGCAAACCCCTCTCTCCATTTCCCCATTCAAGGCTCCAAGCTTCGGTGCTTAAAAATGAAGTCCCCCATTTCTCGGGAAATCATCTCTGAAAAGCATGCCCAGCTCCAAAGCTCTGAGCTCCTTGATGACACACATATTTGTTGAGTACCTACTGTGTGCCAGGCACAGTGCTAGGAGTAAGGGACACAGCAGTGAACAAGGCAGATGAGGTCCCTGCCCCGTGGAGCTGACATCCTAGTGTGGAGAAGCAAAATACTCCATGAAACAAGTAAGTAAATAAGACATGACATGTGTTACGAAGAAAAGAAAACCCAATGACAGAACGGGGGGGGGGGGGGGGGCAGGGGAAGCTACACTGGATGAGGTGGTCAGGGGAGGCAGTCTGGGAAGGTGACACCTGAGGTGAGACCTGAGACTGAGAAGCAACCAGCTGTGCAAAGGTTTGCAGGAAGGAACTTCCAGGTAAAGGACCTATAGTAAGTGCAAAGGTCCTGAGGTAGGAGTGTGCTTGGATGGGGTTGGAGAAGCAGACCAAAGACCGGGGTTGCTGAAAGGTAGGGAGAGAAGGAATGAGTGATAAGAGATGAGGTTGGCATTTTGATCCCCAAACCTTCACTCAATCAAGGCCATGTCTGGGGGCCATTTGGAGAGGGGACCTTGAGTCTTGCTGGTCAGGCTAAATGGACTCTTTCTACGTCAAGGTCAGAGTCTGTAGGGCAGACACACATGATAGAAATGAAGCCAATAAGCATCTATGTGACCCAAAAAAATTGCCTTAAAGCCTGGCAGGCCCCAGAAGGGAATTCTGGAAGAGAAGACAGTTCAGGGCCCAGGATAGCCACAGCCTCTGGGCCTCTTTGTCAGATTACAGAACAGAGCAGGATCAAGAATGGAGACCAGCTCGCATGTGCCGGTCCCTCTGTTCCCAATGGAAGACACCACCATCTTCGTGTATTTTTCTCCTACCTGTGACCTCTTCACCCTCAGTATTCCTGCTCACCCATGGCCCCCTGCATCAGACCTGCACACAACCTCTGAAGGTGACTGAGCTCACCCCTCATCACCACAGCCTCTCCTCCAGTCCTCCCTCCTAGGGAAGAACCAGCCAGAATGTTGCGGCTGCCCCTTGTTTATCCCCGCACCCACAGTGCACAGATCAAGCTCCTCTCTCGCCACTGGTCCTGCTCACCGAGCCTGTGATCTGTGTATCTGGAGAGGCAGGGGCTGTGAATCTGAATCCCGAGCCCCTCACCCCAACTTGCTTGGAAAGGGCACGGGGGTGGCAGCCTAGGTCCCTTTGCTATAGTGACATTCCAGCGTTTTCAACAGAACTCCTTTCTTGAACAAAATTGAAGTAGAATTACAATGGGCAAAACAGAGAAAAGTCGTATTTTGCTGGTATAAGTGTACTTGATAGGCTCACACGTATGCCATATTGTTATTGTAATAAGAGAGAACAATTATAACAAGATTAGATAAGATGAGAACAAGGTTGCTTTGTTGCCTATAAAATAAAACAAAGGGCTTATGAATGACGGTTTCTGTCCTTGCTTCCAACTTGTTTCACATTTTGTTTGTGTTGTACGCAGTTTATTCGTGCAGATAAGTAATTGCAAGTTAAAAGAGGCTTGTTTCCTCTATTATCCCTCCTTGCAATACTCTTCAATTAAACACAGATGCAGGACAATTTTCAGCCCCAGGTCCACTCAAAGCAAACCTTCTGGTGATTTCGAATGGGTTACAAGTTGTGTAACCTAATTGCCAGCCTCTATTTTTAAATACTGTTTTATCGTAAAGAACGATACCGGAAATGAACTTGAGTCAAACATTTGTGGGCTCTGCAGTGCCTCCAGAGGACCCAAAGGGGTCCACGCAGACATGATTTGGAAGTGTAGCTTCACAGCCACATCTCACAATCCCTCCACCTGGGGCCCTGGGCCCTGCCCCCAAACCCAGTTCATTCCCTGTTTCCCAAAGACTAACACAAGCTCAGAGTCGAGAAAGACCCCAAGGCTATGTAGTACAAAGCCCATCTTCTGCAGGAATTCCTCCATAGCCCCCCAACAGCTACTCCTCCAGCCTCTGCTTGAATGCCCGAAGTGATGGAGAGCTCACCACCTTCTGAGGCTGCCTGGCCTGGTCCATTATAGGGCAGCTCTACTTGTTAAACATGGCTTCCTCTTTGAGCCTCTTTCCTTATCTATAGGTTGGACATAATAATATTCATCAAACCAGGCTGCTGTGAAGACCAAATAAGATGACACAGAACTGACAGATACGAAATGTGCAACAATGCTTGTGATCTTCTCTGCCCCCAGAGCACCCCGTTTTAGAGGAACAAGGTTATGCCTGGGGGGGTAAGTACATGGTGTGGAATGTGCTTTGCCCAGTGGGCAGGGGTGGGGTGGGGTGGGGCATGTGCATCCCCCCTGGGAGATCCCTAAGGGAGGTTTGCCTGGAAAGGTTGAAAAGAGCACTGTGCGCCCCCCACCCAGAGCTTCACCAACTCCACCCCTGCCCCAGCCCCTCCCCTCCCTGTCCTTGGAGCCTCATCTGTCTTCCCTTCTGTCACCAGAGCTGGAGGCTTGTCCCGGAGTCAAGGGGATTAAATCCCAGGGCCAGGCCTGCCCCCCGCCAAGGAGCTGGCACTTCATTACCCGCCTGCCCAGCTGTCTGCGGCCATCGATCGGCCCTGGCCTGAGTGACCTCTGATTGATGGGCAGCATGTTATTTACTGGAATCCGCCCGAGCCAGCTGGGAAGAGGGGAGAGGGGCCTGGGCAGAGCCTCTGCGTTCCTGAGGCAGAAAGAATCAGCCACCAGCAAGCCCCGCAGGGGGAGGGAACGGAGAGCAGGCGGCTGGGAATACTCCCCTGGGAGTCGGGGCCCCGGGCCCAGCACAGCAGGGCAATCTTGGCTGAGGTCTCTGGCCTTCCCTGTCCCTGGGCCTCAGCGTCCTCTATAAAAGGATCAGGTGCTGCCGACAAGGCTCACAAACCTAGCAGCCCTCAGGGCAGCAGGTAATGAGGATAAAGGAAAGGGGCGAGTCGGGGCTGGCACCCTGTCCAAAGGGGGCAACTTGCTCCCTCCGTCTTGCCCCATGCCTTTTCTCCCCCCCTTGTCTCTAACTTAACTGTAGCTGGAGAAGCTTCTTTGCCCTCTGCAGGTAAGCTCTGGCCCGCCTCTTCTCTCCTCCTTCCTGCCATGGGCCTTCTTTCCACGCCAGTCCCTGTGCCAGGCAGCTGGAAACTGCAAGAAAGTTCTGCTTCTTGGAGGAGATTATATTTGAGAAGGGCTTTGACGGAGCAGAGGACCTGGGGACATGGGACAGGATTGCTGAGGGTCATCACCCCTGCCCCCGTGGCTCGGCCCCAGCCCCTTGGGAAGGTCAGCCTGGTGACATGATCTCATGCCTGCCCCGGCTGGACCAGAGCAAGCACCTGACTGGGGGCAACTAAGCACATTATAGTGACAGAGGCTGCCTTGACCTATGTGGCTTGTGCTGGAGTCTGCTCAGGATCTCGACCACAATGCAGCAGACCAGGCAGTTATCAGGGCAGGAGGGGAGAAGTACGAGGAGAGGCCACGATGGGCCCTGTGGAAACGAACCCACACAACAGCCCAGCACGTTCTATGAGGAATGGGGGAGCAGGCAGCTGCCTGCTGGCTCAAGGAAAGGGGACCATGCAGAGGCAGGAGTGCCCGGCGAGGACTGGAGACACTCATCAAGTGGGCCTCGGGCTCCAGGCCACATACATCCTTCAATAAACCTTTGATTAAGGTAACTTGAGTGTCTCTGCTCTTTGAAGCCAAAATATCGGAACTAGATCTTGAGCCGGAAGGGCATTCCCAGCCCTGAGCACAGTGTAGGCAAAGATGCAAAGGCAAAGTTATAAGAGGTGTTCCCAGAGTGAGGATGGTGGGTGGTCTGCCCAAGCTAGAACAGAGCACGGTATGCGGGTACAGGGATACACACGCGTGCACAAATGTGTCCCCACCAGGTTTAGAGGTGTATATATATCGAATGGGTTAAGAGGCCAGAAGAGCGGGCTGGGGCCAGATGATGGGGGATGTGCCCAGAGCAGCAGGAAGTCCCTTGAGCAGGGAGATGTGTGTCCTTGACAGAGCTGGCCCAGTGGAGTGGGAAGGGAGGCTAGAGACAGAGATGGCACACGGAGCTAGGATGGGGCAGTGAGTCAGGAGGAGATCTGGCCAAGCTGGGAGGACATTACAGGGGAGAAGCCTGCCACTGGATGTCCTATTTCCAACTCGGCCAACCAAGAGAACTGCAGGGCTCCTGACCCAGGAAGAGAGCTCATCTTGGTTGGATGGAGTTGGGACCCGTGGTTGTAAGGTGAAACCAGACCAGGCAACTGGAATCACTGATCAAGAGCCCAGGAGAGAAGTTGAAAACAATTTCAGAGGCATCGGCAGGGAGGAGACCCTCAGGAGAAGAGTTCTCCAAGAGTAGATATTTGTGCCCATTAGGCCTGGTTGCCCGCTCACCCTCTGAAACCAATTCCAATTCTGACACCAATTCCAACGTTTGGAATGGGTTTTTCCCCACCCCAAGCGCTCCCTGACAGCAGCTGGGTGTCGAGTTAACTCAATTGGGACACTGTCTACCTGGAGATTCAACCTCCCGCCTCCCAGCTCCCCTCCTTGGAGGTCTGAGGGTGGGACTGAAAGTTCCAACCCTCTAATCCCCCGGGTTGGTTCTCCAGGCAACCAGCCCCCAGGTTTAGGTGTGGTCCCAAAGTTGCCTCCTTAACATAACAGAAGACACTCTGTCGCCTTCCTCCATTAGGAAATTCCAAGAGTTTTAGGAGCTCTGTGCCGGTAATGGGAAGAACACCAGTAAAACTACCCTTCCCAACCTTCCTTGCAGCTGGTGGTGGCCACGTGACCTCCGTGGGCAACTGGGCCGGCCCTCCAAGCTTCTTGTTCTGTTAGAAAAATAAAAAGGTGGCTGTCAGTCAAATATTCCGTGCTTGCGGCAGCCCCTGCGCATGTTCCTGGCAGATCCGGGGGTCAAGGGCGGTCCCTGAGACATAAGACCGCAGGGGGGTGGGGAGTTAGCAAAAGCACTGGAGACGTGGGGGCCCAGCAAGGTGGGTGGGTGCTGACCCCGGCTTGGAGGCGTGGGGGCGGGGGTTGACAGGGTGTCCACGGGCCTCTCTGCCAGGGGTCGGAGGTGATGGGGCTGTGCGGGGGACGGCTGGATCTGACCACATAGTGTCCATGATGCACACAGCACCCTGGGAGGGGGGAGTCCATAAAAGCCTGAGCATTTTGATCTGGGGAAAACAGCTCAAATCGTTGGTTTGTAATGACTGGAACTTTCCAACAGCCAGGCCAGGAAAATCCTTATAGCAACTGACGGCCTCGAAGACCACACCCCACACGTCCCCTCCCCTCCCAGGATCGTGTACTGAATACATACGCGCTCTCTTGCACACATTCCCCTGAACTTCTCCCGTAAAATGCTAGGCATCCCTCTCGCGGGCTGAGAGGTCAGTTATTAAGGCTTGAGCCTGCTACCTACCCCCGCGGTCGACACCCGAAATAAATCTCTCCCTTCTCTCTTCCAAAGCCCCGTCTCTTGAGTTACTGGCTTCATTTACGACAAATGAGTTTATCTGAGTTTGTCCGGCACGGGTGTTGGCAAATGCAGCCAGGAGCTTGCTTTCGATTTCTCCAGACCCCTCGAGATTCGCCAGGCCAGAGCCGTTGGCCCCAGCAGGGCACCTGGGCTCCTCTGTTTCCTTCCTGAGTTAGCGGCTATGATAGATAGATCGGTAACACTCATACCAGCCTCTGTTCTAGTAACCAGGACAATCTGCCAGCCACATTTAGTTGAATTTAAGGTTACCCCCTCCTGGGAGCCCTCCTGACTTACAGCAGTCAGTCCATCTGCCTCCCACATTAGCCTTCACCTGGCTGGGTATCACTGTTTGCTTGTTCCCCACCCCACATGTACTAGATCACTAGTTCTCAAATCTTTGGGTGTCAGGACCCCTTTACACTCTTAAAAATTATTTAGGACCCCAAAGAGCGTTTGTTTATGGAGGTTTATTCAATATTTTGAAATTAAAACGGAGAAAATTGTAAGTATTCATTTATTAACTCATGTGAAGATAAAAATAATAAACTCAGTACATGTTAATATAAGTAATATATTTTTGTGAAAGATGACTGTTTGGGGAAACAAAAGAGAGCAGAATTTTTCACATTTTCACAAATCTCTTTAATAGAAGACAGCTAGATCCTTGTATGTGCTTCTACATTCCATCTCCTGCAATATGCTGTTTTGGTTGAATTAGATAAAGAAAATCCGGGGGGCACCTGGGTGGCTCAGCCGGTTAAGCGTCTGCCTTCAGCTCAGGTCATGAACCTGGGGTCCTGGCATCAAGCCCCCCTGCTCAGCGGGGAGTCTGCTTCTCCCTCTCCCTCTGCCTGCCACTCCCCCTGCTTGCGTGCTCTCTCTGTCAGATAAATAAATAAAATCTTAAAAAAAAAAAAAAAAGAAAGAAAGAAAGGAAAAGAAAATCTGGCCTCACCCAGTTAGGGAGCTGGGAAAGGGATAATTCTAGTAGCCTCTTCCATTACTGTGGACATTTTTCTTTGATATTACACCAAACCTCAACATGTCGTAGATTCTTTTTTATTATTATTATTATTTTTTTAATTTAGTAGTCTCCATGCCCAACATGGAACTTGAACTCATGACCCTGAGATCAAGAGTCGCATGCTCTACTGACTGAGCCAGCCAGGTACCCCCACATGTTGTAGATTCTTGAGGGTGAATTGAAGTCTGGAATCTGAAACATTACCAACAAACTTTTCCTATTCTGTTACATTAAAATCCGTTGGTTTATATTACACTTTGAATGGATCTTTTACCAGTGTAAGATTTTGTAATACCATGTACTGGCCATTTGGAAATAAGGTCTTGAAATATTAGGAAGCTGTCAAGCTCCTGGTTGCAGACAAAAGTGGTCCAAAATTCCAAATTTTGCTTGAAAACTCAGATTTTATCATTGGCAATAAATACTAACAGTTGTTTTCCTTGGAGCGACACACTCGCTTGGTTCATTTTCAGGAAAATGTATGTCAAATACCCAAGAAAAATAACGAGTTTGTTTTGTTTTCCAAGTAAAAATGAAAATGGCTGTTCTAGCTTCCAACTCAAACAATCACAGAAGTGTGATTCTTTGAGACAATGACCGTGCTTCAGGATGCTTAATATGTACTTCCCGGGGTGCCTGGGTGGCTCAGTCATTAAGCATCTGCCTTCGGCTCAAGTCATGATCCCAGGGTCCTGGGATCGAGCCCCGCATCAGGCTCCCTGCTCAGCGGGAAGCCTGCTTCTCCCTCTCCCACTCCCCCTGCTTGTGTTCCTGCTCTTGCTAACTGTCTCTCTGTCAAATAAATAAATAAAATCTTTTAAAAAAAAAACGTATATATGTACTTCCCACTTGATCACACGGAAAATGAAAAGGATGTGTACTCAAGGATAGAGATTTAATAAAGTTAATGATTTTTATTGGCAAATCAAGGACTCTTCATGAAACTGGGGATGGAGTTCAGGGCAGACCACCCCCAAATATGCCACTTTGACATATTGATTATCTTGAATGACAGTTACTTGGGAAACAGCCAGGAGAAGAAGGACACTCTGACCCTCCTTTGTCCCCTTGAAAGCAGCAAATAAATCCCCTGTGTGAAAGGTGCCCTCCCTGTACCGGGAGGTGGAGAAACATTCTCATCAGCAGCGGTAGGGAATTTGGGGCCAAGAAGGCTGTATAAACAAAACCTATTACCTCGTCATTAATTTTCTGTCGCAAGCCCCAACTTCTTGGTCTTATCAGTTCTTCACAAATGTATGGTTTCTTGGCCTAAAAAGAATGAAAGCTGCCTGCTTTGGTCACTTCTCTGAATCTCATTTCTTTTTTAGAGAAAGAGAGAGAGAGAGCAGGGTGGGGAAGGGGGGCACGAAGAAGGAGATGGAGAGAGGGAATCTCAAGCACCCTCCCTGCTGAACATGGAGCCCAACACAGGGCTCGATCTCACGACCCTGAGATCACAACCTGAGCTGAAATCAAGAGTCACACACTTAACCGACTGAGCCACCCAGGCGCCCCTGAGTCTCATATTTCATGAGCTCCCATATATGAAATTAAATTTGTTTTTCTCCTGTTCATCTGTCTTCTGTCAATTTAATTTTTAGACCAGCAGAACAACCTAGAAGAGAAGAAGGGAAAAGTTTTCCTCCCCTTCCTGCAAGAAAAGAAAACCATGGCCACTGTTCATTTAGTACAGTTTGATCTGCTCGCTAGACATTTACTGAGGCTCCAGAATTTCTAAGCACCAGAGCTTGGGTACCATCACTTGCAAATATAGCGCACAATGACAATGGCAAATAGCACCTGAGTATTATTATGAGGCCCCCCCAAAGAGTCTCGGAACCACATCTTGAGAACTGAGCCCCTAAAGGACAGGGATTGTGTAATCTTTTTTTTTTTTTTTTAAGATTTCATTTTTAAGTCATCTCTACACCCAGTGTGGGGCTTGAACTCACAACCCCGAGATCAAGAGTCACACGTTCCACTGACTGAGCCAGCCACGCACCCCAGGGGCTGTGCAATCTTGTCCCTGGGTCCTTGGCACAGAGACAACGCCCAACAAACATTCACAGAGTTAATAGTCAACACTGCTGAGCACTCCCCAGGAGCTTTCAAGGACGGACTCATTCCCCTCAACTACCTTTGAGGGGGGGTACTTTTACTATCACACCCATTCCCCAGGGCAGGGCACAAGGCACAGAATGGTGCCTCTCTCTACCTCCTCTCTTAAAAAGAGAACCAGCCGACCTCCAGAAATAGGCTGGGAAATGATGACACTCTGTGTTCCTACTTAGCCCTTCAAATTCTACAAAGTTCCATCAATACCTGGGAACCTCCCAGGGAGCCCTCACCTCCCTACACTGCAGCCAGAGAAACAAGAGACCCCAAATGGTTAAGGGGCTGCCCGGGTCTCAAGTCCTGGACCCCAGAGCTGCCAGATCAGCTGGAGGACCGCCCCAGGGCACGGGCGACAGTGCTCAGCTCGGCCCCGAGTGCCCAGTGGCTACATGGCCCCAGTCCCTCACCCAGAAATGCTTCCCCTCTGGTGGGGCTGTGACCTCCCCTCTCTGGACAGTGGGGTGGGGGTACAGCCTCATTGACCTCCACGTTTCCCTCTGGCCCACCAGTGCTGAGCCCTCCGAGTGGTCGCCAAGCTGTCCAGACCCAGCATGCAAGCCAATGGCCTCCGGGAGGTGCCTAGCCGGCTGACAGAATCAGTTAACACACAGACACCTCTCTGCTGTTTGCTGAGGCCCCTGGAAGCCCCATGCCCATTTTTCTCCCCCTCCCAGAATCCCAGAAAAGTAAATACCTACCCGGAGACGTTTCAGTGGGTAAACAGCCTAGAGTTTGCTCTTCAAATTGCCACCTGCCCCCACCTCCAAAGGCTGCCCTGAGGGCTGACAGGTTTCTCTGTAATTCGTTGCCCTGGATTCCCCTGTCACCCACTGCCCACCCCCACCCCCATGCTGCAGGCTCTCAGGGCAGGAGGGGCAGGGGGCTCCGGGGTGGTGGGAACGGCCTCCCTGAGGGGAGCTCAGAACTGTGACATTCGCAAGCTCCGAAGGAGTGGGCAGGCCTGAGGGGTGCAGATTGGAAGGGACAGAAGTGACCTGCAGCCATCCAGGACCAAGGACTCTCTGCCAAAGAGTGGCTCACACAGGAGCCAGCCCTGGCCCCCGGGATCTCTGCCTGTTCTTTCGTGGTGTGCCACCAGGGGTCACCTCCCCAAGGCTTCCCAGGTCCCTCTGCCCTGCTCTAAGACCCTCTTCCCTTGTCCCCAACTTTTTGTCATCCTGGCTTCTTCACATCTCTGTCCCTTGCTACCCTCGTATCCACACCGCTCCCTGTTCTTACCTCCTCATCCCCACCCCACCCTAAGGAGCCCCTGTGGCTCTCCCTTTCCCAACCTTGGGTCCCTCCGTGTCAGTCAACAGAATCACTGGCCACTCAGGTCAACATGGCGGCACTGAGTAAGGTCCTGGAGGGCCAGGCCTGAGGCATCCCTGCCCCAGAGAGCCTAGGACACAGACAAGATGTCACACATATCATGTCTCTGCGTCCCATGCATCCTTCTTCCCACTTGACAGGTTCAGAAACCCAGGTGGCTGAGACAAAGGGCCTTGCCCATGGTGACATGGCTGGTGAGTGGCTGAGCTGGACTGGACTCCAGGCCTTTACCCTGACTTGGGGAAGGACCTAGCCGCAGAACCGCAGGACACTTTGGCCTGGAATCCAACCCTTGGAAGTGTCTGTTAACACCTCTGAGCCTCAGTTTCTTCATCTGTAAAATGGAAGCAAGCAATCTTTGCCTCAGGACACATGACATCTGTCACCTACTAGGCATTGAGAGAGCAGTAGCTGTAGGGGCACCTGGGTGACTCAGTCGGTTAAGCGTCCGACTCTTGATTTCAGCTCAGGCCATGATCTCAGGGTCTTGAGATTGAGCCCAGTGTCGGGCTCCAGGCTGGGTGTGGAGCCTGCTTAAGATTCTCTCTCTCGGGGCGCCTGGGTGGCTCAGTCAGTTAAGTGACTGCCTTTGGCTCGGGTCATGATCCCAGGGTCCTGGGATGGAGCCCCAAGTCGGGCTCCTTGCTCAGCGGGGAGTCTGCTTCTCCCTCTGCCCCTCCCCCTGCTTGTGCTTGTGCACTCTCTCTCTCTCAAATAAATAGAATCTTTAAAAAAATAAAAAAAGATTCTCTCCCCCTCTGCTCCCAGCCCCCACTCCCCCCCACCCCGGCACACTCTTTCTCTCCAAAAAAAAAAAAAGCAGTTGCTGTAATTGCTACTATTACTGAAGTTATTACTGTTGCCAGTCTAGTGAAAGTCCCAAATCCAAGAGTGACTTTTAAGGGATACTTGTGCCAGATAAACAGCCCCTGGGATGGCCACCTGCTATGACTCGGTTGGCGGAGTGGGGGGAGTGGAATGGTGACAGCTGGGATCAGAAGCCGAAGGCCGAGAGGGCAGCGGGCACAGGAGCCGACAGCTCCGAGTGAGGACAGCCTAAGAAGATTAAGATTTGGTGTGTGAACATGGCCCGGACCTCAGCAAGAGGACAGGAGGCTGGCTGATAACCTGCTGCGGGGCCCGGTAAGGAGAACACGCCTCCAAATCCCCAGGCCCCAGGAGGAGGGCCCTGGAGGCTGAGAGGCTGTCTGGGGACAGAGAGGGCAACATGGAGCCGGCCCACGAGCACAGCTTGGGAGCTGGCCCAGCCCCAAGATGGCTGGTGCTGGGAGCGCCCCACATTTGGAAGGTTTTGCTACAGACTGGAGGGGCCCCTGCCCAGCGTACAGGCAGACGTCAGAGGGTTCACCACTGTGTGGACCAGATGGGTACCTACATCTCCGGGAAGGCACAATGTCCTGTGGTCACCTCAAGCGTGAGCCCCGATGGCCAGGCTTTGTGTTTAGAAACTGCGGCCGTCCCGCTAACACGGAATGTTGGGAGAGTGGGAGGCTGGCTCAGAAGTCTGTGATATTGGCTGGCTCCAGTTTTTACGTGCAGAGAAATACATTTCTATCTTGTTTGAAGCCACTGTTAATTTGGGTCTCTGCTGTGCGACACCAATCTGCAGTTGTCACTAATAGAACCAGCTGCAGCGTCCCCACGGCCTGCTGGGGCGGGAAGGGCAGAGAACAGTCTCTACAGAGGCGTCTCTTTTTATTTGTTTTATGTTTACTCTTGTGTTATGATTTGCTTTTTTGAATAGGTAATACGTGCACATAATACCACATTTAAAAGCGCGAAAGTTTGCCATTAAGAATAGATTTGATTGTAACAGAGACTGTCGTTTGACAGTGGCTGAAACCAGGTGGCTGTTTATTTCTCTCTCACCTGAAAAGTCTGGAGCAAGCAATCCAGATCATTTGTGCTCCCTCAAAAGTTCTGGGACCCAGGCTCCCTCCAGCCTACTGCTCCCCCACCCCTGGGTGTGGTGTGTCCCCTTCTCCGTGGTCCAGCCTGGTGGCCATGAGAGATGTGTCCCAGGCAACAGGAAGGAGGCTGGGGCCAAGGACACACCAGCTGTCTTTTAAAGATGGTTTTTAGAAGCAGCTGCATGATGCTTCTACTCACACTCCATAGATAAAAGCTTAATCACATAACCACTCCAAGCTGCCAGAAAGACTGGGGAATGTGGTCTTCTCTGGGCAGCCACGAGCTCAAGGGGAGAATGGATGTTGGTGAACATCAGTCATACAAAAGAGGTACAGTGAAGAGTCTCTGGCAGAGATTCTCTGGGAAGGGGCATGGCATCAGGGAGCTTTCTGGGGTGATGTCATGTTCTATATCTTGATGGAAGTTGGATTACACAGGTGTATCCATTTCTCAGAGCTCTAGAAATGCTCCACTTAAGATCTGTGCATTTCACTTTATGTAAATATCTCCAAACATCCCCACACAAACATAAAATAAAAAATCTGTAAACAAATATTGAACTCTAGTTAATGATGCACACCCCGCGGTGTTTAGGGGTGGATATACTGATGCTTGCAACTACTTTGAAATGTTTTTTTTTTTTAAGTTTTATTTATTTATTTGATAGCTCGAGAGAGCACCTGGTGGTAGGGGCAGAGGGAGAGGGAGAAGCAGACTCCTCACTGAGCAGGCAGCCCGATGCGGGGCTCAGCTCTATCCCAGGACCCTGGGATCATGACCTGAGCCGAAGGCAGACGCTTAACCGACTAAACCACCCAGGTGCCCCACAACTACTTTGAAATGTATCAAAAAATAAGATCAATGGAGACCTGTGAGATAAAGTAAATCTAGCTAAATGGTAATTGTAGAACTTAGGTGGTAGATAGATGGGTATTCTCTATTTCATTCTTTCAATCTTTCTATATGCTTGAAAATTATCATGATAAAATATTGGGGAAAAAAAAGTCCCCCTGTCCCCCTCCCATCCTCAAGCCACCAAATCCTCCTACCAGCTTCTCTTGGATACCAGTGGCAATAGCCTAGACATGTGCAAACATACCATCTACGCAGCAGTCTCTGTCTTATCCATCGCCAGCCTGGTGTGTGTGCCGTTTGTTCCTGGATGGAGAGAAACCCCAGGATCAAAACCCTCCTGGGAGTCGATGTCCCCTGAGCTAGCCCAGGCAATCAAAAATGGTGGCCCCTCTAGAGACTTCCCCTCATCACTTCAAATCCCTGTGGCTTCCTGGCTGCCCACCAGCCCTGCCCCATCCCCCACCTGCTCCCAGGAGTCCCATCAGTTCTAATCCTCTCCCTCCCCCAACCTCTCCTTTGCTATCACCATCTCCCTCTTCTTAGAGCCTTCCTGCCACTACAAGGCCTTGTAAAATCCAGATGATTCCTTCCCAGTACCACCGTTAACCAATCCTGCACCCTCCCCGCCCCCTACTTCAGGATAAATGGGACTGGAAGATATCCTCCTTTGATTTCTCCTGGGTCTCTTGGTCCAGATCTTTCCTTCAGGCTCTTGGCCCCTGAGCTTCCTTGCCAAGCTTTCTAGTCGGTTGTCCTGGTGACCCACTGCACAGAGGAGAGGCTCTGACTGGGGCTCTGGAGAGGATCCTCAGGGAGGTGCCATCTTGGTGAAGTCTTGAAAGGTGACCCGGGTTTCAACAGATAGAGAATGGAATAGCATTCCAGGCTGAGCGGATGGCACAGTAAAGGCCGGAAGCGGGGGAACAGAGAAGTGGGCAGCACTGGTGTGGTGATGCCTACAGGGTTGGGAGGGAGAAACAGAGGGGCAGGAGGCCCCAGAGGGAGGGAGATCAGGGCCTTGAGACCATGCAAGGGAATGGGAGTTTGCTCAAGGACAGAGGGCGGTTTATGGGGGAGGGCGGCCACTCCATCAGAAGTTGAAGAGGACAGAGCCGCCCCCGGGGCCCCAGGGCCCCAGGGCCCCAGGCCCTCAGGAAGTGGTGGGACACCAGGACTGGGAGGAAAAGACACTTTTACTTTTGAATGGCATTGCCAAATTCCCCTCCGTGGAGCCTGTGGCAACTTCAGGCTGCCTCCAGCGAGGCTGGAGAGACCTGCTTTGTTCATGGGGCTTCTGAACAAGGGTCCTCAAGCCCTGGGCCTGGAGACCCAACCAGGTATTGATCTTCCCCCAGCGGGTTTGTAGAGAAGCCTCACTCAAGCTTGGGGTCGCTGAGGGCATTGCTCCAAAGTCCCAGCCCCCCTGCCTCTCCCTTCCTTCCTGTCCTCCTCCTGCCCTCCCCCCTTCCATTACCCTTACCAGGCTCACAGCTCCAGCCTCTGCATTTCTCCCCAGGAAGCCCTGCCTGAACCCCACCCGCGCAGTGAGAACCCCTTCTCTGTGTGCTGTTCTGTGTGGGCTTTGCTCCACCACCGCACCCATCTCTGTGTTTAAGGCAGGGCCCCATGAGCTGTACGTGATTTGGCGTGTGCGAGGCGGGTGCGGGGGGAGAGGTTCTTCCAGCTTCCAGGTGGCCTTCTTTCCTCCAAGGCCCTAAATTCATTGGTAGCTACTCAGCCACCACTGCAGGTTTGCACCGTGCTGGTAAAATGGTCTATCTCTATGCTTCCTTTACAAGAGGACACAGCCAGGACGCCTGGGTGGCTGAGTCGCTTAAGCATTGGTCTTCAGCTCAGGTCAGGATCCCAGGGTCCCAGGATCGAGTCCCGCATCAGGCTCCCTGCTCGGTGGGGAGCCTGCTTCACCCTCTGCCTGCCACTCCCCCTGCTTGTGCTCTCAGTCTCTCTCTGACAAATAAATAAATAAAATCTTTAAAAAATAAAAAAGGAGGACACAGCCTAGGGGACCCTGCGTGGCTCAGTTGGTTAAGTGTCTGCCTTCAGCTCAGGTCATGATCTTGGGGTCCTGGGATCCTGCTCCCTCTGCCCCTTCCCCTGCTCATGCTCTCTCTCTCTCTCTCTCAAATAAGTAAATAAAATCTTAAGAAAAAAAAAAAAAAAGGTGGACACAGCTGTCACAAGCAGGGTGTAAAGATTTGGGTGGGACAAGTGGTTGGAGTTCAGTTTCTTGATGCCAGATTGGGGTAGGGTAAATCCAAGAACTTACAACCTACGGATAAGACTGATCGAGACAGACCGACGGCATGTGACTACTCCGTGTTTCCTCATCATGAGGAGAGGTGAAAGACCCAGGGGGCACATCGTGAAAGATAAGACAGAGGGAAGACCCAGGGGAGTCAGAGCTTGGCACTGAGGTTCTGGGCTTGTCTGTTATTGCAGCATAACTGGGCCTATCCTGACAACTGCAGGATCAGATAAGAGAGCAGCCTCCATCTCCCTTTATACAGACAAGGAGAGGTGGTCACAGAGACACAAGACAGCACTTTCAGCCTCATCGCACTCACCAATCAATCATTCAGTGAGTATTTATTGAGCCTGAACTGTGTCAGACATGTTCCAGGAGGCACTGAGAATAAGTAATGAACAAGGGTCGAATGTCCTGCCCTCATGGAACTTATAGTCCAGTGGGGAATCGACAGGCAATGAATAAAAAAGCAACAGATACATAGAATGTTTTTATAGCACTTATGAAGAAAGAAAAAGCAACACCGGAAGATAGAGGCTTGGGGAGTGTGTGCTATTTTAGATGGGGTGGTCAGGGGTGCCTTTCTGAGGAGATGACATGTGAGTAGAGATTAGAAGGAAGTGGAACAGTGAACCACGTGTGTATCGGGGGAGAGAGTTGTCCAGGCAGCAGTGATAGCAGGTGCAAAGGTCCTGAGGTAGAGTCTGCTTAGCACTTAGCTGAAGCTGGGACCAAGACCGAGGTCTCTCTGTCTCACTCTGCAGCAGCTAAGAAGGACAATATTGGACCAGGTCCAAGAGAAGCAAGTCAGGCAGGCTGCCCTGGGAACTCTTCCCTTTGCATTCCCCTAAACCACAGCCCTGGATGCCCCCTGCCAGCCCTGGCTGCCCTCCTTAGGTAACAGGTAGCCACATAAGCTGCTTCATGCCAGGAATCCAGAGCATGCCTTATTTGCAAACGCCATAATGCCTGACTGCCTGGAATGACTCTCCCCAACCTGGATGCTGTGGGCCAGGAACCAGAGAGGGCCAGGTCCTATCCCTGCCCACCCTTAGGCAGCCTCTTTAGTGTCCAGGTGTGGGAGAAAGGAGGAAACCTTATGGGTAAATGCCCCACCCCCAACCCCCAGGAGCAACTGGCTCATGAGGGCCCTGCAGAGGGCTTGGAGCTTGTGGCTATAGGCCCGGTGGAGGGTCACCAGGGGGGAATGCCCCAGGTGCTTCTAAAATGATGCCACTCTGAGGCCAGCTGCCCAGGAAACGTGTACTCCAAGCAGGCCACCCGGGCTAGAGATAAACCATGAGGTTATGAGGCCAGGCTGCCTGGGCCTGAGTCCCAGCTCTGTCCCTCACTAGCTGTCCACCTTGGGCAGGTTAAACACCCTGTAGGAACCTCTCACCTACGAACTGGGGTTGGTAATAACAGGGTTAGAGCGGGGCTAAATGAGATAATATGTAGCCCATGACAAGTGCTATGAAAGTGTTTTTTAAGTAAAAAAGAAAGTGCTTAGTAAAGTGTATTTTAAAATCACTCTCTTCCATGTAATTGTATTTAAAATGTTCAGTAAGAAAAGGGTTTGCCCCCTTTAAGAATAATCTGGGAAGAAACTGCTTTTATCAGCACAAAGTCAGTGATTATGAACCAAAGCAAGAGTTGCCAATGGTTTAATTAGTTCCTCTTAGCATTAAAGCCAGGCCCTCAGGTCAGCACAGGTGGGAGTGACGGCCAGCTTGGGGAGAGCCAGCGTGCCCTAGTTTGGGGGCACCAGCTGCCAGTGACCGCCACCTGAGCCTCAGCCAGCGGGCTGACCTGAGCTGGCAGAGCCCAGGGCCTGTGGTCCAGAAGCTCAGCCTGTAGGCATCTGACCCTCAACAGCCAGGGAGGCCCATGGTGAGGGGGACTGTGGGTGCCCAGGCCTTGAAGCTGGGTGACAGAATAAAATACAAGTGTATTGAGAGAATGAACAGTCTGGTGATAACAAGAGGAGTACGTCAACAAGCCACCCAAGCCGGGCCTCCATTATCTGTTCAAACTTTCTGGATAGATTTCATCTTTCTTTTTCCAGCTCTTTGATTACTAAAGCACTTTCAGTTTGCCCTTAATAGGAAAAAAGCAGGACTGGAGGTGGGGGGGTGGGGCCTGAGCCTGGTCCTTTCCAGTCTGATGTCCCCACTGGTGGCATCAGTCTTCCTTTGAGGCCTAAACAAGCATTAACTGAGCATCTACTAAGTGCCCTGCTCGGTATATTCTTCCTTCCTCACAACTGCTATTCCGCACTGAGGCCACACGCCCACTTCCACCTCACAGACAGGAAGACACTGGAAATGGCTACTCTGCAAGTTGCCGAGCTCAGAGATCTCCCACGGAGCAGATTTTCCTCAAGAGCAGTGTTCAGTGATCAGGACTGTGGCTAGAGTCCCGACTGCCCCCTTCCCTCCTTAGATCTCTCCACGTGACCCTCTCCCTCTCTCAGGGCCTCATCCCCGGGTGTCCCTCAGAAGGGCTGCAGCCGGGCATCAAACTCCCTTCAAGTGACTGCGGTCACAGGGATGGAAGTTAATTCCCGCCAAGTGCCAGAACGCAGTGGGGTTTAAAAAAGAGTTCAGGATGCCAAGAGAAATTAAGGAAGACATTCATAAATGGAGAGATACACCATGCTCCTGGACTGGAAGACTCAACATGGGTAGTGTCGATTCTCCCCAGAATTATCTGTAGATTCAGCACAAGCCCAGTCAAAGGCCCATTTCTATGGAAATCGACCAGCCTATTGTAAAATATATATGAAAATGCAAAAGACCTAAAGTAACCAAGACAATCATGAAGAAGAACAAAGATGAATGGCTTAAACAAACTGATTTTAAAACTTTCTATAAAGCTACGGCAATTAAGACAGTGATATTTGTTTAAGGGTAGACAAATAGACTACTATAATAGAGAGAATCCAAAAATAGATCCACACATACATGGTCAACTGATTTATCACAAGGGCACTGAAAGGGAGCAGAATACATGACCCCAAAATATGCCATTTTGGCATGTAGATTATATTGAACTGAAAGCAATCAAGACACAGCAGACTCAAGAAAAACTTTTACTTCTCCCTTAACTACCTGAAAGAATTTGATAGGGAGCCTCAGACAGAGAGCTATTACCAGAGATAACTTTTATCTGAAGGACCTACTTCTATGGCAGGGTAAACATCTAATTACCAAACTTCTGCTTTTCTTATTGCCCTGTGAATTACCCTCCACCCCTGTGAAGCTCCAGGGCCCTATCCCATTCCTCAGCTCAGAATAGCCTATAAGCCTCAACTGCCCGACGTGTCCTTGGGTCTCGTATTTTTATGGGACTCCCATATGTACAAAATTTAATTTGGTTTTTTTTTTAAAGATTTTATTTATTTATTTATTTATTTGGTGGGGAGAGAGAGAGAGAAAGCATGAGCAGGGGGAGGGCAGAAGGAAAGGAAGAAGCAGACCTCCCACTGAGCAGGGAGCCCCATGCGGGGCTCAATCCCAGGACCCCGAGATCATGACCTGAGCTGAAGGCAGACACTTAACTGACTGAGCCACCCAGGCGCCCCAATTTGTTTTTCTCTTGTTAATCTGTCTTATTTCAATTTAATTATTAGACCAGCCAAAGAACCTAAAGGGTAGAAAGAAAAGTTTTCCTCCCCAATGACACCCCTGCAAGTCAGTGGAGAAAGGACTGTCTTTTTAGTAAGTGGTGCTGGACCAGTTCGCTCAATTGGATCATATAGGGGAAAAGAGCTTGACTCCTACATCATACTATAAACAAAAATTAATTCTAAATGGATCATAGATCTAAATGTGAAGAGTAAAATAATAAAACTTCCAGGTAAAAATATGAGAATATTTTGCATGACCTTAGGATAGGCAAAGATATCTTACACATAACCACAAAAACACTAACCAGAAAAGAAACAATGGGTTTCATTGAAATTTGAAACATCTGTTCATAGAAAGACAACCATTAGGGGGCCCCTGGGTGGCTCAGTCTGTTAAACAATGAACTCTTGGTCTCTGCTCAGGTCATGAACTCATGGGTCCCGAGACTGAGCCCCTCGTCGGACTCCATGCTCATCAGGGAGTCTGCTTGAGGTTCTCTCCCTCTGCCCCTCTCCCCACTCGCTCTCTCTCACTCTCTCTCTGTCTCTCTAAAATAAATAAATAAATGTCTCTAAAAAAAAAAAAAGACAACATGAGGAAAGTGAAAAGGCAAGCCGCAGAGCAGAAGAAGCCCCCTACTCATACACATATCTGACAACTCACATCCAGAACATATAAAGAGCTCCCACAAATCAAAAAGAAAAAGACAACCAATTAAAAATGGGCAAAAGACTTTGCCAGGCACTTCACAAAGAAGATATCCAAATATTCAGTAAACTATGAAAGAGTGCTCAATATCACTAATTGCCGGGGAAATTTGAATTAAAAGCAAAATGAGATACCACCGTACACCCACAAGAATGGCTAAGATGAAGAAGAAAAAAAAATCTGACAACACCAAGCATTGGTGAGGATGCGGAGCAACTAAACCTCTCACACACTGCTGGGAAGAATGGAAACTGGTACGGCCACTTTGAAGAATTATTTGTTCCATCTCCTAAACCTAAGCACGTGTCAAACTTAAGACCCAGCAGTTCCATTCCAAGGCATTTCCTGGAGAAAAATAAAAATGTATGTTTACAAAAAGGCATATGCAAGAATGTTCATATTCGGGAGGAGGAAGAATAAACAGCTGTGGTTAATCATTCGATGGAGTACTACACGGCAAAGAAAAGGAACAAACTTCTGATGTTGTTGACGACAGGGATGGGTCTCATAGATATTATACTGGTTGGAATAATGCAGACACAGAAGAGTACATACTATACAATTCCATTCACTGGAAGTTCAAAACCAAGCAAAACTAACCTATGGTAACAGAATAGTGGAGGTTAGTTCTTGGCTAGGAGGGTGTGTGAGGGACCCCTAATGAAGTTCTGGAAAAGGTCTATGATTTGATTTGAGTAACAGTGATGTGGGCGTATACATGTGTAAAAATTCATCAGGCTGTAGACTTTTTTTCTTTTTTTGCCCCTCCCCTCCTCAGCTCTAGGCTTAATATTTGTGCACTTGACTGTAAGTCTGTTTTATCGCAATTTTAAAACTAATAAAAAGAAAGAAGAGCAATGGATGCTAGGGCTCCCAGGGGCTCAGGCTTTCTCCCCACAAGAGCCCCAAGACCCAGGAAAGCCCCGGAAACCTGAAAGGGGGTGAAGTGTAGGCCTTTGATGAGATGAGTCCTTGGCCCTGCCCTTGGGCCCTTCCTCTGTCTACCTCTCATTCCCAGCCCATAAAAAATGGTGAAAGACTTCGAAATGGGGGGAACCTCCCACTATCCTGTCTATTGCGCAGCCTGGGGTTATGATTCTATAGGGTCCTCTGCCTTTCATTGCCCTGGAGCAGTGTGTACAACCCTGTAAGTTGAACAAAACTGACTCTAAAGCAAATTATTTTTTCCATAGAAATGCAAATGACTTCTGTCTAATAGGGGTGCAAATGATTATTGACCTATGGCTATTGACCAGTTTCTCATCTATTTGTGTTTTTTTGTTTGTTTGTTTGTTTTTTTAAAGATTTTATTTATTTATTTGACAGAGAGAGACACAGCGAGAGAGGGAATACAAGCAGGGGGAGTGGGAGAGGGAGAAGCAGGCTTCCCGCGGAACAGGGAGCCCGATGCGGGGCTCGATCCCAGGACCCCGGGATCATGACCTGAGCCGAAGGCAGACGCTTAACGACTGAGCCACCCAGGCGCCCCTCTCATCTATTTGTAAATTCACTTCCCGGTGTCCTGTATATGGACCCTTGGATTCTCCTTTGAACCAGTTGTAACATCTTACTGGTTTCCACTAAGTCTCTCATATGGGTTTATTTTTTACTTGTATGAAAGTCATGATTTTTTAATGCCCTCTTGCCCCAATTCCCTCTCTACCCCCCTCTCCTCTGGGTGAATATCTTGGCCTCTCTCCATCTCCCACATGAGTTCAGGCCTGGGTTTCCTGGAGCCTCTGATTTTTCAAATCCACCCACATTTGTTAAACACTTGGTGTTGGCTGGGCTCTGCAGACATACAAGAGAGGGATACCCAGTTCTGCCCTCCCAAGCCAGGAGGGAAGACCTAACCAGTTTACAAGAGTTTCCTGGACCTCGTTTGGTCCTTGTAATGACCCTTCAAGGCACTAATCATTTTTTTTAAGATTTTATTTATTTGAGAGAGAGAGAGAGAATGCACACAAGCCAGGGGAGGGGCAGAGAAGCAGACTCCCCGCTGAGCAGGGAGCCCTATGTGGGACTCGATTCCAGGACCCTGGAATCATGACCTGAGCTGAAGGCAGACGCTTAACAGACTGAGCCACCCAGGCATCTGGCATTGATCATTATTACTAATGTTGTTATTCGCATCTCCACTTTACTGGTAGAAAAACTAAGACCCAGAGAAGTGAACTAGCTGAGTCAAGAGTGGAGCCAGGGCTCAAAGCCAGGACCTCAAATTCATTAGAACCACTGAGTGTTTAAATATCTATTTCACACAGGCCAGCAACTCCCCGCTCCTCCGCTAGAAACCACTGAGAGCCTGAGACTCCTCCACCCATCTCAACAGCTTTGTCCCCCCACCCCCGTCCCGGACAGCCTGGTCCCATGATGGGCACCAGAGGGAAGAAGTGGGCTGGAGAGGAGGCAACTAGGGCACAGGGGAGACTCACCCAGCTTTTGGTGAGAGGGGCTGGACGTGCGCGCACGCACGCGTGTGTGTATGTGTGTGTGTGTGTGTGTGTGTGTGTGTGTTTAAAGGGGCCAATCTTCCTGTTAAGACAAGGCCTGGAGGACCCACTCACTGAGATGAAAGCCTGAGGGAACTCTGGCCAGCCTGGGGAGACTGTGAGACTGGAAAACCTTCCCAAGCCTTCAAAGGCATTTTTTTCCAAAAGGGAAACCGGGCTGTTGCCATGCCAGGCTGAGCCACGCAAAATCAGTGGTGCTTGCTAATGAGGAGCCGCTGTCACCAGGAGCACTGATCAGAACACCCCACATCCCTCCAGTTCCAGAATCTGTTTTGTACAAAACCCAGGCCAGCCCCATCATCCTGCCTCCCAATCCTACTCATCCACTAAGGGTCTCTCTGGAGACCAGAACAGGGCAAGAGCCATCAGAGGTAGCGAGAGGGCTTGCGGGCGGAAATGAGGGAACACAGGAGCTGAGGATCAGGGAGGCCAGAGGCCGGGGAGTGGCCATGGACTGGTAACAAGAGCTGACCTCCGTGCCCACGCAGGTGTCCTAATCCCCAAAGACTAAACACAGAAGGAAACCACCAAAGACTTTTGCAGGAGGCCCGTTGATCTGGGGCTGGGGCAGCTCTCAGAGGACAGAGAGAAAAGGAGAGACAGGGCTGGGGGCAGGGTCTCCCTCTCCCATAAAACCCATGGTCTAAGGTTTGAAGAATCCAAGCTGACACTCCTTGTGTGTCACCCCTGTTCTAAAACTTCCTATAGTCGGATGGGTTACTCCCTACAACAGCGCTATGGGGTCAGTACAATAATTCTCTTCGGTTCCCAGATGAGCTAAGGGAGGCACAGAGATGCGAACATTCCCAAGACCACACAGCAGTAAATGGGCAAGACAGGATTCAGACCCAAGCAGCCAAGCTAGCCTGTTCTCCAATATCCACCACGGTAGAATGTGGGGTCCCTCTTTCATCACTGAGAATTCCGCGCATATTAAAGGGCATGCCATTGTCAGGCTGGCAGCGGGCCACAGTCTACAGCAGAAAGAGCTCCAGCCCTAGATCGCAGTGTAGGGGGCTCCCCGATGCTGCTGCGGGGTTGTCTCCCACCCAGCGTGTAAACAGGCGCAGCGTGTCTCCCCAAAGCAGCTCGGGGTTGGAAATATATTTGTCTGCCATCAGAAGCATGGTTCCTCCTCATCCTCACCCTCACCCCAATCTTGCACAGAAGGAATCAGTATCGCTCTTACAGGGGAGGAAATAGAATGAGGACCAGAGGGGGAAGTGATCTGCCCAAGGTCTCGGAGCCAGAGGGGGCAAGCGCAATGTGAACCCGGTGCATGATGGATGCAGCAGCTCAGAGGCAAAGCTGCCGGGTTCCTAGAGCTAGGCAGTTATCGCAGCTGGCTGAGCAGGTGGTGGTGGGTTGAAATCAAGTTTTGGGGTGCAGTTCAATCGATGAACCAGCCACCTCCCCCAGGCACACACTTGGAAGAGGTTGCGTGGTGGGTGCCGTTGAGCTAACCCGCGCGAGTGTGGAGGAGCCACGACAGCGGGGGTGGGGTCGGGGCGCTGGAAGGATGTGGGGGAGCAGAGGGGCGGGCTGGAGCCGAGCTGGGTGCTGCGGCTACCGCGGTCTCCATGGCGATGCGGGGGCGGGGTGGGGGGAGAAGGAGGGAGGCCTCTGCGCATTGATCTTGCTCCAGTCAGATTCAATCCTGAGTGAAAATGGATTTTTTAATGCCTCTATTAGCTGCTTTGAAAACGCAAATTGAGTTCAGGAGAGACGGAGGCCGCCATCAGGAGACAATTTGGCGTCTGAGGCTCTGGGCGACAAGAAGAGCCCCAGCATGGGGTACCCCCAAGCCTGAGTTTAGCTTCGATGGGGGAAGGGGGTACTCTGGGGGCCCTTAACTCCCCTCCAGGCTCCAGGGTACTGGGGATTTAGCACGAGCCTTGAGCCAGCGTGTCTACAGAAACTAGCAAATTGCAGCCCCAGAGGAAAGCCAGTCCCCAGGAAGGGCACAATCCAGGAAGGCTTCCTGGATGAGGCAGGATTCTAAGGGGTCTTTGAAACCACACACTCAACCCATCCCGGGGTCAGATAAAAAATAATGCCCAGCAAGCTTTGACCGAGCGCTCTACAATTTATAAAACGCTCCCTCACTTGCTTTTAGTGGAGTTGTCTTGAGGACTACGGAGTGCGGGTGTGCCAGCCCATTTTGAAGTTAAGGAAATCTGGGTTGGGGAAGCACGTTGCCAAGATCACTCGGGTAGGGCCAAAACTAGACTCCCCCATCCCTGTTTTGTGAGACGCGCCTCTCTGCGAGCGAAAGGAGCTGCAGGAGCCGGCCTAGGCCAGCGGGCTTGGGGAGCAGGGGTCCTGATTGGCGGGGCTGCGGGCCTCTCAATCAGCTTTCTAGAGAGGCTTAGGAGGGGGCTGGAGGAGGCAGGAAGCGGCAGGGAGAGATGGAGGGTGCAGGTCAGATACACAATTACTTCTCTCTATTGTTATTCGCTGTGTAGGGAGCCTTCTTTGCATATGCAAATGAGTTCATCCTCTTACAATTACACAGTAATCAGAAGCAAATTACCTTCTTGCTGTTTACTTTCAGCGTCCTTAATTAATCTGGTTATTAGACGATTAATGAAGCTTGTTTGGTGAGAAATTCATAGCAAGAATAGAGAAGGGTGTGTGTGTGTGTGTGTGTGTGTGGAAGGGCAGGAGACGCTGCATTTATCCAGAAATAGAGGCAGTTCCTGGGTTTCCCCTCAACCTTCTGAGCCTCTCTCCTGCTCCCTCCCACCCCTGGTTTCCCGCGCACACCCCAGGCCCACCTCTCCCCCAACCCACCATTCTCATCCTTCCTCCACCACCTTTGTGGATTGGAAAGATGAACAACAGCCCCCCTCAAGCCCCCCATCCCTGATGTCCTCCAGAGTCCCTTGAGGGCACTGACCCCAAACAGGCCTGGAGGACGGGCAGTCAATTCCCAGAGCCATTCCAGATACCCCCAACTCATACTCTTGTTCACTGCCCTCTCCGGGCTGTGTCCAAAGGTGGCCCTCCCCTTCTCCAGGCAGAAATAACCTCCTGCAGCCTGTGGGCCAGGCCTCTGCCCAGAGGTGACTGAGCGTGCCCCCCACACACCCACACCCTGGGCTGTGCAACCACCAGGCCCTGGCTAAGGGGATACTGAGATTATATGTCTTTTAATATTTGAACCATCACGGTCTGAGGCCCCACCCCTCATGCAGGCAGCAGTCCAGCATTCCTCATGAGGTACCCTTCCCCAGGTAATCGCTGGGTGTCCCAAGGCCAAGTGTTCATGCCGTACAGTTCCATCTTGGACCGTTTGTGATCTGACTTTTCCTGTTTGGATGCTTTTAAGGTCTTCTCTTTGGAGTTCTGCAGTTTCATCACAATGTTTCTAAGTCTGGGTTTCTCCTTATTTACTCTGCTTGAATTCTTCATGCTTCCTTCCCAGCGTTTGTCTTTTTTTTTTTTTATCATTTCTGGAAAAATCCCTAATCAACATATTGTTATTAAAATTGCCTCCCCCAATTCTCTCAGCTATCTCCGCAGGAATTCCTAGATGACATTTGTTAAATTCCTCATTCTATATCCCATGTCTTTTTCCCACTTGTTCATATTCTCTGTGTGCTACATTATGGCCAATTATTTCTTCAAATCCACTTTCCAGTTCACTAACTATCTCTTCAACGGTATCTAATTTGTTGTTTAACCAAACATTGGGTTTAAATTTCAACATTACCACTTTCATTTCTGAGTCTTTGTTCATTGTCATATTTGCCTGGTTTTCCTGGTAGCATCTTTATTTCTCTAAACATTTTAAACAAGCAATTTTTTTAAATATCCTGGATCTGATCATCTCAATATCTTAAGTTTTGAAGGCTAATGCTACCATTTGTTGTTTTCACCGACTCACTCATGAGATTCCTCATGTGCTTTGTATTGTAAACTCAAGCTTGGTTGAGCTCTATCCATGAGAACACTTACAGCAGGAGTCAAGGGTGTATCTCTCCAGGGAGAATTTACTTTTGCTTCTGCCAGGTGCCCCAGGTACTACCAACATACTTGGGGTTAATTTCACCTCTTGGGAGTTTCCTGGAACACATAGGTAATGCAAATGCTTACCCTAAACCCCTGTGTGTGTTGGCATATTGTTACAAATGTAAAGGTTTTTCTTTCTACCTGGAGCACATGCTGAAATAGACAATTATTCTTACCATTTCTCTTTGCCACTGGATGGATTTTTTTTTTTCTCTATTCTTTCACCCAAAGTGCAGCCTTTGAAAGCCCTGGTTTTTCACAGAGGTCTCAATTACAACTCCCCACCATGAGAGCCCACAGGTTGTTTCCTTCTTCTTCTAGACCTTTATTTCTGGACCTGGACAACTTTGTTCCCCCAGGAGACATTTCTGGTTGTCACCACTGGAGGAGGGAGTTGCTATTGATATCTCTTGGGTAGAGGCCAAGGTTGCTGCCAAACATCCTACAATGCACAGGACAGGTCCCGTCCCAACAAAAAAATAATTCTGCCCAAAATGTCAACAGTGCTGCTATTGAGAAACTCTGATCTAGGTCATGAAGATATAGTGCAAATGACCTGAGGACTCCCTGCAGCTTTGGAGCTCCCTAACACCCAGGCTTCCAGCACCCTCTTTATGTTTGACACTTTAAAGCTTTTCCATTCATTCATTTATTTGAAAAGATAGTTGTCTGTTTTATGGAGTATTTCTGGGTGTCCTGTATATCCATTTGTCACTCCTGTTTGCATCCACCTCTCTAACATTTGCTGCTCCAGCTCACCTCTTGTTGACTGGTAACCACCTTCTCTATTTCTCCCCCTCTCCCTGCACCTGTGTGTACCTGGAAACCCCAAGAATGTTACTGAAGGCTTGGGAGACCATCAAGAGAGTCCTGAGAGGGTGTGACATGCCCTCTAGCAGCAGTGACTCTTGGGGCTCACAAACCCCTAAATCCTATCCTCGTGGCCCCTGCCTGATTCCATAAGGCCAAAGCCTGATTCCTATGACCTCCCCCTTCCCCAGATCTCCAGGTCTCTTCACCTCCCTGACCCACAGAGAGTGCCCTTTGCTCCTCCCGGCCCCAGGCCCAAGCAGTTCCCACAGCAGGAATATTCATCCTGTCCTTGGAGTCTGTGTTGGCCTTGTCCACTCTGGTGTCTGGCACCTGGCCCACAGGAGGGGCTCAGTATGGACTTTCGAATGGATGGATGGATGGATGGATGGATGGATGAATGGAGCCTGGTTTCTGGGCCCAGACAAGGCAGTCATAGTAACTGCACATAGATTTCCCATAGTCTGGATTATTCAACTTCAACGTGACACTGTGTTGGGAAAGCCACAGTTTAGCTGAGTTCCCCAAACACACATTTAGGCAAAATGGTTCTCTAATGCTTTGAGGGCACAACCAGGCTAGAAACACTCCCAATTTACACAACTTAATGCACTTAACCTCGTAAACTGCAACATCCGCACTCCAATTTGTGGTGACTTTATAGTTTCCTCCGAGAACAAATATGGGAGGGCTCTCGCTTGTTTGTAACCACAGGGCCCAGTCTGGGATGAAGAGAAAGCAAATGAAGCCTGTTCCGAAGCCGTTAGTTCTCCACCTCCGAAAACCCAAACTGTACGCAACCAGCCTCTTCCTGAAACAAAACAAGGTCTTTGTTGCCCCAGCAGTCCCTGGAATTCCAAGGTCATTCCCACCATTCATTCATTCAACAGATATTTCCAGAACACCTTCCATGTGTTAGGCACTCTTTTGGGCATTAGAAGTTTCGTAGAAAACAGAGTAGAGTCCCTGTCCACTCAGCGCTTTTGTTCCCCCCAGGGGGAGAGATAAAATCAGTATATATGTGATGCCAGGGAGTGACAAGGTCCAGGAGGAAAAATGAAGTGGGGTGACCAGCAGTGATGGATGTGCTGTTGAGGGCCAATCCGGAAACACTTCTTTCTGAAGACAACTTAGTTCAGTGAAGCTCACCAGAATTAGGTGGAAGAAGGTTCCATGGTGAGAGAGCAGTATGTGAAGCACTGGGAGGAGTGAAAAAGGGGAGGGAAGGGAGGGAGGGAGGGAGGAAGGAAGGAGGGAAATGAGGCAGGAGAAGCACCGAGGGCCCACCTCCTGAGTCTCCCGGACTTAGCCAGAGGTCTGAGTGGGAAACCTGGAGGTTTTTAAGCAGGAGTGGGAAAGAATACGATTTATATTTTCCCAACACCCCTTTGGCCGCGGCTTGGGGAACAGAGTTAGGGGGTAAGAACTGAAGCTGAGGGCCACTTAGGAGGGCATCTGAATGACCCAGGCCAAGGATCATGGAGGTTTGCACCCGACGAGAAGCAGTTGGATTCTGAGACATCTTAAAGGCGAGCCAACAGGATTTGCTGACATATTGGATGAAGGGTGGGGATTAGGGGTCAAGATTGAGCCCAAGGCTTCTGACCATGAGGATGGTGGGGTCTTTTATCGAGAGGGGAGAGGAGGGAAGAAACAGTTGATGAGTGCTCAAAAGTCTGGATCTGCACATGCTAAGATGGAGGTACCTGGTAATGGGGTTCAGGACACACTACCCCAGAATACGGCACCACGCATATTGAATGTTTGACACTGAATGTGTTTGAGAAAACAACTCTCCTCTGTGAAACAGGTCATAAAACCCTCAGGTGAGAGGCACCTTCCCTACACCTGGAGGAAAGGAGCTTCCTTATCTCTGAAGACAAAGCAATGACAAGAATCCCAACAAACAAGCCTATTACATTCCCGTGGTTTGCTACACTTCCCTCCCACTCTCTAACCCATCCTGTTTCTACAGGGCTGTCCACTCTTCATCAAACCTAGCAGAAAAATACTCAGGTCTAACTGTCTCTTTGGGTCTTCATTTCCTTTTTTAAGATTTCATTTATTTATTTGAGAGAGAGGGAGGGAGGGAGGGAGAGCACAGAGGGAGAGGGAGAAGCAGACTCCCTGCTGAGCAGGGAGCCCAATGTGGGGCTCAATCCCAGGACCCTGAGATCATGACCTGAGATGAAGGCAGATGCTTAACCGACTGAGCTACCCAGGTGCCCAGGGTCTTCATTTCCTTATGAAGGTTCCTGTGTCATGTAAAACTTACATTAAGTAAATTTGTATGCTTTTCTCCTGTTAATATGTCTTTGTTTTAATTTTCAGACCCAGCCAGGGACCCTAAAAGGGTGGAGGAAAACTTTTCCCTACCTTACACTGGCAGAGCTGAGGAGTAGGCAGGGGACCACAGGGGTCGAGTTTAGGTGCAAGAACAGAGCTAAAGATGCACATCTGGGAGTCAAAGTCACAGGACCTGATGAGAGCCCCTGGGGGGAAAACAGTTGGAGAAGCAAAAGAGGCTGTGGCCTGAGCCCTGGATGTACAAACAGTTCAGAAGTCATTAAAAGTGCATGTCAGGCCCCATCCTGGTTAAAGCTTTCCGGAAGCCTTCTGGCTGCATGGTACCAGGTCCTGGGCCTCTCTATCCTCACTTCCTTCATACTCCTACCAAGTCATTCTGCACCAGACTCAGCCTCCTTGCCAGACGCCTTCCCACCCCAGTGCCTTTGCACACGCTGTTCCCTTTGCCTAAAAAGTTCTTCCCCCACACTTGTCCCCTGACTTCCTTTTTCTTTGAGTCTCCTCTCAAAGGCACCCTCCTCAGAGAGGACTTCCCTGAATCTACATCCTATTATAAACAGACACACACACACACACACACCATTATTCTCTTTCATAGGACCCTGTTCTTTGCTTTCAGAGCACTTATTACAAACTGTAATTACTTATATATGAGCGTGATGATTTGAGAAATGTCTGCCCTTCTTCCCACACTTGAACATAAGCTCCGTGAGACAAGGAACATTACCTCTTTCACCACGGTGTATGGTGAAATACATGTTGAATGATGAATGACTAGGGAGCAAAACCAAGCCCTGGTTGATCACTGCACTGCATTCTCAATATTGTACCAGACCTTTTACATAACCAACTGTGGCAGACATCACCACTGCTAACCAACATGTCCAGTTCTCTTCTCCTAACAGACACACAGGATTACAAATCCTCATCCCTTTGAAGTTATATGGGGTTATAGAATCTGCTCTGACCAATGCAATATGAGCAGAAAGGATTGCTTCATTTTCAGGTGGAAGCATTTAAGAGCTGTTATGCAAATTCTGCACATGCTCTTCTCCTGCTAAGAAAGCGTGTGTGGAGATGATGGGGGAGCCTCCAGCATCTGCAGTCCCTGAGTCACTATGATAGGAGCAGAGCCCTCTCCCCTTGACCTGCAAGCAAGGCACAAAATCTTTGTGGTTTTAAGTCCCTGAGAATTTGTAGTCGTTTGTTACATAGCATAACCTAGCCCACCTGACTGTCACAGTGGGCTCACTGAATTCTCCTAACAGCCCCATGATGCACTCTCCACTCCCACTTCTCAGAATCATTCAACCACCATGTATTGATTGAGTCCCCACTAGAAGGGGGCACTGGCCACACAAAGAGGAATAAGACATGGCCAGCCCCTGAGAAGCTTGTGGTCTTGGATACAGAAGTGGTCAAGAAAACACAAGAAAGTGGAGTGGAGTGGAGGCACAGCAGGACTTGTCCCAGAGGAAGAAATACCAAGGTAGAATCTTGACTTTATGGTGACCATTGTCCAAGCAAGTGGAGGTGGAGGTGGCAGAAGGAATGCATCCCTGGTACAGGGACCAACATAGGCAACAGTTAAGACAAGGGTAGGAAAGTCAAAGCAGCATGATGAAGAATCAGCGGCATATAGATACATTAGTTCAAGAACATACAAAGCTGCTGTTACAGAGGCTGTAAAATATAATGGCTTGAAGACGGAAGTTGAGTTCTCCCACACAAACGGTCCAGAGCTGGGTGCTCCTAGGCTGTAATGTGGCTCTGACCCCTTAAGCTTGGCTCCAATCTCTGAGTCCAAGGTGGCTGCTCCCCTCGAGCTCCTCACTTTTCTCCAGGTCCTCACTTCTCAGCAGGCTCAAGGCAGTGGCCTCCACAGGTCTCCCAGCCTGCAGGCCAGGCCCTTCCAAACCATCATCCTTAGAATGCCATCCCACTTTGCAGTTCTGACCAGGTCACTCCCTCTTCGGAAGAAAGTCCAGGCCACTTGGCAGACCCTACAAGGCCCTCCTCCCCTCACCTTTGCTCACCTCTCCAGGTTCATCTCTCACCCCTACAGTGCTCATCCCCATCTTCCCAATGCCCCACTTGGCTCCTCTCCCAAATATCATGTTATTTATCACCTCTTTCCCTTTGTTCATCCCTGAAATAGTCTTTCCTCTTTCCAGCTTACAGACCTCTCATCCTTCTGGGACTGGCTCAGGCACTACTCCTTCAGGAAATGGACTCAGAGCCCCTGAGCTCCGGGTGCATGGACCTACCCTCCACTTCCCCTTTGGTTCATAATTATATCATCCAGCCCATTGCTCCACATCTCCAGTATCTAGCAGCGAACCTGGGCACGTGGCAGTGCTCGAGAAACAACTGTAGGGAGAAAGGAACGGCGGGCAGAAGCCAGTTAGTGGGTTTTAGAGAAACAATGCAGATTGGAGGCTAAGGGTGAGCACCAGAGCTGGACTGCCTGGGTTCAAATCCCAGCTCCACCACCTCCTGGCTGTGTGCGCCTGAGCAAGTTATTTAACCTCTCTGAGCCTCGGTGTCTCCATCTGTAAAGCGGACAACAAAATCAGTACTCCCCTCACACAGTCTTTGCAAAGGTGAAACGATCCGATGCGTGTTGGACTTAGAGTAGTGCCTGGCACTGAGTTAGCCCTTCTTGTTATTAGGCCAACCTCACCGAGGAACCTCTGATAAAAATGAGCAGGGAATAACCTGGGCCTATCTGCATCTTAGAAAAACTTCCACTTCCAACCAAAATGAAGTAGCAAGGCCCAGATTTACCTTCCTGTCTGAAACAGCAACAAAATGCACGAAACACATGAAACCCTGGTTCTCAAACATTGGACGTCAAGCAACAAATGACAGTGGTCCCTGAGACATGAGAACAAATGAGGTGAGCCCTGCAATTGTTCCCCATATGCCCAGAGAGAGCTTCCAGGCTCTGGCCTGAGGAGAGGAGACCCAGGCAGAGCCTGGAGTTTCCTGCGTTTGGGTAGACAGAGAGGCCAAGGTGGGTAGAGTTCACAGGTCAGAGGTCAGAGAGGAGACGGCTACATAGAGAGAATCCCAAAGAGTCCTCCCTCCAGAACTCAGCTGGAGAGCAATCAGGTTCCAGCAGGAAGCAGGCTGAAGCTGCTTAGAGGGAACAATCCCTGGGATTACGCATGCCCCACCAGCCAGAGCAGGAAGCCTAGAGGTTTTGCTTCATAGTGGGGCAGAACGAGGCCTGATGAAATGCCACTCTGGCCCTCCCTAACAAAGCTTGAAAGCAAGACCTGAAAGGATCGAACTGTTTCCAAGTAACTTAACCACATTCTGGAAGAGCTCAAGAATATTTATGTGTATACAAAAATAACCAGCACCTTATGAGATAAAATTCACAATATCTGGCATCCAATATGGAATTCCTGGGTGGTTCAGTTGGTTAAGCGTCCAACTCTTGATTTCGGCTCAGGTCATAATCTCAGGGTCCTGGGATTGAGCTCCGCACTCGGGAGGAAGTCTGCTTGAAAATCCTCTCTCTCCCTCTCCCTCTGCCCCTCCCCACGCTCACTCTCTTGCTCTCTCTTTCTCTCTTGCTCTCTAAAACAAATAAATAAATCTTTAAAAAAAATTATCAGGTACACAAAGAAGGATGAATATGCAGCTCATAATGAGAAGATCAATCAATCAATTGAAACCAACCCAGAAATGACATGGCATCAGTAGACAAGGATATTCAGTTATTGTAACTGTATTCCACATGTTCAGGAAGCCAAAGGAAAATGAACATTTAACTAGAAACATGGAAGGTATGAAAAAGACCCACTCAAACCTCTAGAGATGAAAGCTACGTACTGAGATGAAAAATGCACTAGAAACAATTAACAGCAGCTGGATACCGCAGGAAAAAAGGTTAGTGAACTTGAAGACATAGTAATAAAAAGTCTACAAAATGAAAGAATAGAGCATCACTGAGTTATTGGACAACTTCGAGACCTAATACATGTGTATAGAAGTCCCCGAAGGAGAGAAGATAGAGAGGATGGAAAGTTTTGAAGAAATAATGGCCAAAAACTTCCTAAATATGAAAACCATAAAACCCCACAGATCCCAGAAGCTCCACAAAACCCAAGCACGAGAAACATGAAGAAATGCCATACCGAGGCACATCATAATCAAATTGCTTAAAAGAGCGGTAAAGAGAAAAATCTTTAAAAACAGCCAGAGGAAAGACACACTGCATACGAAAGGACAAAGATCAGGATGACGGCAGATTTCTCCCAGGAAAGACACAAGCCAGAAGGCAGGGAGCCACATGTTCACGGAACCGAGATGAAGGCTGGAAGCTGGGGGAGCCGCGGGGGGCTGTCCCACCGTCCAGGGCGACAGGCGGTGAGGGCATGAAGTCCAGAGACGGCAGGGAAAACGGTGGTGACTTAGCCACCGACCCAAGGTGCGAAGTGGGGTGCAGGGCAAGGGGCGGCGTTTTTGGCCCAAGAGGCTGCTGGATCACCAAAATGGGGAACGTGGGAGAGGAACACATTTAGGAGAGGCTATGGCTTCCTCCATGGATGATTCTGAGTAACTAGTAGGGTGCACAGAAGGAGGATTGGTGGCTGAGAGAAAAATATAAATTTGGCAGTTGCCTGATGATGCATTAGTCAGAACAAGGAAAGCTAGAACTTAGAAACAAATAAATCCTGAAATCTCAGCATCTTAACAAAAAAAAGCTTATTTCTTGTTCATACCAAGTTCACAGTGGGTTGACAGAGGATATGCTCCGACCAGTGATTCTGAGACCCAGGTGCCCTCCATCTTATATGCCACCATCTCAAACCGCGACGTCCGCGGCTGCCACAGCAAAAGAGATGCCTGGTCCAGGAACACCTGCGCCTTCGCCCCGCCCAGAAGGGATGGGCGTGGTCGCCCCCCACAGCTCATTGGTCAGAACTATCACGTGACCTCGGCCCAACTGCAAGGGAGGCTGGGAAATGTAGGGGGAGGATGCAGAATATTGGGGAAGCACCGAGGTGGCAAGGTTAGATGGGAGAGACCATGGAACTTTTGAGGTAGGAGAAGAGAAGAATGCGTGGCCAGGGGCCTGGAGCCCCAGAGGGAGCCCCAGCATTTGAGGAGTGGGGGGAAGAAAAGCCCTAAACCACAGAGGAGGGCGAGCGGGGTCTTGGAGGGTAAGGCAGCCAAGGCTCCAGGGCAGGCGCGAGGCCACTCCTGACCTGCTGTGTGTCCTTTTGGAGGCTTGAGATCCTCTTCGGTAGATACTTACACCTCCATTTCGCAGATGCAGAGTCCCAGGGTCGGAGGGCTGAGTGTCTCAGGCGCCTGAGTCACAGGGACCTGGCAGAAGACCAAAGCCAGGGTTCTTCCCTCCCAGCTCTGCTCCCTGCTTTCCCAAGAGCACCCGCAGGAGGGACAGTGTTTACCAGCGAGAGGTTTACCAGGGCCGTCTGAAAACCGTGCCTCCTTAATGTCCTAGGTTGACCAGGAGGTCGGTGGGGAGGGTCTGTCCGGGGCCTCTCAGATCCTGATGAACTTCTTGACCCTCTGGGCCTCAGTTTCCTCTGCTGCTGCTGTTTCACAGGGAAGCCCAGACACCACACTATGGTAGAGTTCAGGCCGGCAGGCCCACCGCTTCGCCATCCTCTTCCCCTGCCCTGCAATCTTAACAAAGCCTCCTCCCATCACACACAGACAAGCGAGACTGGGGATGCCAAAGCAAGGGCCTGATTTGCGTAGCAAGCCCCTCCCCCACCCCTCGGTGTGTGCACAGTTGCCATAGCAACATGCCCCAAAAGACTCTTCTTGGCAGTCACTTCCCCTTCCTGTACTGCTGGAATGCTGGCTCCCTACCCAGGCTCGGAGGGCTCAGAGCTCAAGCCCTCATTTTATGGATGAAGAAACTGAGGCCCGGAGAGGGGAAGGCAGCTTGCTCAAGGGCGCCCTGTGAGTTAGCAGCAGAACCTTACCCAGAATCCGGGTCTCCCCATTCCAACTCCAAGGGTGCCTGTCACCCTCGGGGGGGTTGGGGGTGGTCAGCTCCCTACCCGGCCACCAGCATGCTACATCCACGCTCACCTCAGGCCTCTGGGGGAAAGACCTTGGGCAGCTACAATGAAGAAATGACCACTGGACTTGGGGCGGAGACTCAGAGATAGAAGCAAGCGCTGGGGATTGTGGAAGTAGGGTTACAACTAAGGAGGTCCCCCTGGGTCTCCAGCCCCGCCCCTCCCGCCCAACTTATTCATTCCACAAATATTTATTATACGCCTGCAGGCTGTCAGGTACTGTTCTAGGCCCTGGGGGTTCAGCTGTGATCAAACTGACAAAAATGCCTGCCCTATAGCGGGGCTGACAGTCTTGTGGGAGGATGAAGAAGATGAACAAACCACACGAACGTAATGTGATGTTGGGTTGATGCGGTGTTCAGAAAGTGCTGGAGGGACCACTTGCTACTTGAGTTAAGGCAATCTGCATGTTCTTAGACAACTTACCTGTCCCCTGTTCCACACCCCAGGGCAGCTGGTGTCTTGATACCCGATTCCAATAAGATTGCCAACCAACTGATGCGTTTTGGGCAAACACACCTTGGCCCATGAGCCTGAGGCTTTACTGGTAGAGGTAGCAGTTGGGAAGATGCTTGGGGGCAGTGGGCTCCCCGATGTGGGCAGCTGCCCTCCCCGTTCCTAGCGCGGCCTGCAGGCTGAGAGTCGGATTTCAGAGGCCCCGGAAGCGTGGCCTGCCACCACTCGCCAGCATCAAAACACTGAGCGCAGCGTGGTTCCCAGTGCAGGAAGACAGCCCTTCACCTCAGGGTGAGAAAGGACAGCAAGTCACAAGTGCCCCCGAGAGCAGATTCCAGATGCCAAGCTCTGTTAGCAGGCCCCTTCCTGGGAGGGGAGTTTGATTTCACTTGCTGTGGAAATCTTCAAACACGTAACAGGAGGGTAGCATAAAGCACGCCCAGGTGCCTGTGTGCAGCTCAGGAAACCAACTCGGGGCCATCTCTGGTTTTAGCCCCACCCCTTTCCTGCCGCCTGGGATGCTCTGAAGGAAACGGGCTGCTTTTATAAGGAAAGGGGAAGAACAGGAAGGCCCTCCCCACCAAACCTGGAAGAGGAGGACTGCAGAAGTGCCCGCGAGGCGAGCCAACAAGGAGGCAGTCTTGGGCAGGCAGGACCCCGGATGGACCCTGAAGCCGAGGAGGCCAAGGGGTTGCTGCACCTAGAATGGGGGTCCTGCTTCTGCCAGTGGGGTAGAGGAGCCTGGCGAAGGGAGCCAAGCCCCATTTCCTGCCCCAGTTCCACCTCTTTGTTTTCTTTCCCTCCTCTTCCCCCCGCCCCCACTCGCAATAAAAACATAATTACGGGCTTTATTAAAAAAAAAAAAAAAGGCAAATTATGGTGACATGCTTTAATTATCTGCCGAGCAATGGCGGGCTGAATTACACAGGCAGGGCCTTGGAGGTTACCTAAAAATAAAGCAAGAAGCCTCATTAAATGCTAATTGCTGCTTTTGCCAACCGAAGTGAGATTTGGGCACCATGTGCCATTCAGTACCAGGCTGTCTGGAGGGAGGTCCGAGCCCTGGGAAGCTGAGTGCCAGGGCCAAGCCTGGCTGGGCACCCAGAGCAGTGCAGGGCAGGTGGTGGGGGCAGAGAGAAGCTCTAGATGCCAGGGAGAGCGCCCCAGCTCCCCTAGATGTTGAGTTGGGGAGAGTTGGGGAGCTGGAAACCCCAGGCTGGGAGGAGGACGCTGCAGGTCTCAGTGAGAGCGTCTAAAAGAAAGGGCCCACGGCCTGTCCTCTGGCCAGAGAGGAGCTGCACAGCCTTCTGGAAGCTCAGCATCTTTCTGTGGGCTCCCAAGGGCCCCTCCCTGGACCTGGAGGCCGAGATGGTGCGGAGGGAACCTGGCATGGTGCTAACAGGCCACTTTCTGGTCCCCTTTGCCTCTGCCTCCGGGGCCTGAGAAGGCAGGATAGAAAAGCAGACGTTGAGACATTGGAACTCCCCAGCTGAGCTGGAAGAGACTCAAGCTTGTAATCTGCCTCTCAAGCTGAGTTCCCAGGGACCTAGGAGTTCCACAGAGGTGGCCTGTGTCCCCTGCTGGCTTGGTAGCTTCGTGGCCTCCTGCCCAGGGCTGGTAGCAACCCAGTCTTGGCTTTGGGCCCCAAAAGCTATTGAGTGGGTGTTGTTCCCTCTTGGCTGCAGAAGCCCCAAGGTCCAGCCCCACATCCGTCTCGTTCATTACTGCACACCTGGAGCCTGGCCCGTAGTAAGTACTTAATACCTGTTGGATGGATGGTTAAGAACAGGGTCTGACGGGGTGGCCAACTTGTCTAGTTTTTCCAGGACTTTCTTGGTTTTAGCACGGAAGGTCTGGCATCCCAGGAACTCTGCCACCCTCCCCCAAACGCCAGTCCCTGATAACCCTAGGCCTGAATACCACCTCCTCCCACCCCTCACCACCGCCCCCCCCCGACACATTGCAACCACACCTGTTGGCCTTCCCACACACGGTTAGTTTTAAGCAGTGGTTCTCAAACTTGGGCTTGCCTCGCGGGGACCTGGAAGGCCTATAGAACAGACCGCAGGACCCCGCCCCCAGAGCTTCCGGTTCAGCAGGTCTGCGGTGGGGCCCGTAATTTGCTTTTCTAACATGTTCCCAGGGATGCTGATGCTGATGCTGATTTAAAGAAAGGGTTCTGGTGCTGGGACAGCTTGAAAACCACTGATTTACCTGGCCCACTGGGCTGCCTAGCCCACACCTGGGGAGCTGGTAAAATGTCTTCTCACCCGCCCCACCCACAGAGGAGGAGACTGCAGCCCTGGGGACCACCACTACTAGCACCTCTGGGCCTCTCCCTGGGAACCTGGGGAGACCCCATCACCCCTCTTGCAGAGCAAGGGTCTCCGGGGGCCACCAGCCCTCTCTCCAGGGAACCAGAAACACTGCAAACCCACCCCCATCTTATTGAAGTGTAAAACTGAAGGTACTCCTCTATCTGTCCACTCTCCTGGGTGTCCCACATGAGCCTGGGGAATTAATAGCATGGCATAGGGAGCAAAGGGGAGCAGTCCTGGGCCTTCCCCACCCATGCATCAGAACAGGTCCCACCCGGGCCCACCTGTGGGATCCCAGCCCAGGCTTCGCTGGCGGTGCCTTTGAGGTGATGGGTGGCACCCGCCCTCCCACTCTGCTGCAGCTGGTCTGACTCCCAGAAGTCCTGGGGAGACTGGTGCCTCCTCTCTACCTCATGCCCCTGGAGCCTACACACCTCTCCTCTCTTCACCTGACATAGCTGCTTAGAATTCACACCCCACCCGAGACTTCCCCACTTAACCCACCCTATTCCCATAATGATGTTACTTTGGGATATTCAGCATTTCTAGGTTGTAGTAATATGCTGGGGGCTGTATTTCTCCCATCAGACTGGAAGCTCCCTGAGGGAGAGGCTGTGTTTCTCCCCTCAGACAGGGCAGTCCCTGAAGGTGGGGCTATGTCTCCTCCATCTGACTGGTACCCCCCTGAGGGCAGGGCCTGGGTGTCTCCTTCCCACATGCCCCTTCTTAGAGTCTAGGCAGACTGGACTAGGCCAAGCCTCAGGAATACCTGATGGGTCTGAGGCTCACCAAGAGCCTCCCCTGGCTCTGGGTGCTGAGGGGAATAGAGGGGGCAGCACCCCCTTGGAAAGAAGGTGATTCTCCCCACTGGAACCTAGAAGAGGGGCTCCATAGATGTGGGGAGGGCAGCTGGGAAAGTCCTGGGTTGAGAATCAAACCCTCCACCTAGCCTTGGGCCTTAGCATGGCACTCACCTTGAGAGGGAAACAGACCAGAGAGGGGGACAAGGTGCCCACACTGGAGATGCCACACTCCCCTTCTCCATCCAAACCACCTCCACCACACGTGCACGCGCGCGCGCGCACACACACACACACATGCACACCACACACGCACACTTCCCTGGGAGCTTCTGGCAAACACTCCTGGTCTGACAACCTAGTTTTGCCTGATTAGGCTAGAGCACTGGGTAGAATCTATTCTGGGGTGCAGTCTTAGGAACCGTCCTGCGGAAGCAAGACAATGAGTGGGAAACACCCTTCCCTCCCCCTTCCCTTACAAATACTGAGCGTAAAGTAGGTGCTCTCCACACACTCACAGTCTCACTGACCCTCCAGGGGACCAGATTTCCTGAGCAGAGGTGCGCGTGACGCCCGTCCTCCCCCAGGGGGGCGCTCCCAGTGGCCAGTTCAGTGCACCAGCCTCACCTCTACACACACCCCCCCCCCCCCACACACACACACCCAGTCCCAGCCTGGCTCCCACCCCACCCGCTGGCCAGGGAGGGGGAAGGGGCCCTGGGGGCGGGGCCAGGAAGCCTGGGCTGCAGCTGCGGCCTGTGGCCTCATTGTGTCCCCGGCTCTGTAATTCACCCCTGGCGGGGCCCAACCCCTAAACTGCTTCCTGCTCCCCACCTCCCAAGCTGCCAAGGAAGCCAGCGGCTGTGAACACCACTTGCACACTTGCCTCCAGCCAGTGGCTGGCATCCTCACGGTGGGTGCTCTGCGGACTCCCCCCGCAACCTGGGCCTAAACAGACAGACACACTACACAGACACGCATGCCTATGGAGGCGCCAGGAGCACACACAGACACGCAGCCGAAACAGACACACACCCAGGGCTGCAGGAGCCACACACACACCTGTGTCGCGCACCTGGCTCACACGGACACACGCCACACTCCAGTCTCCAGGACAGACACACATCATCCTAGCACCTGCAACCTGGAGACAGGCCGGGCAGGAGGGGAGGGCTGTGGGTGCTGGGAGCCCTGGAAGCCAATCTTTCAAGAGGAGAGGTTCCAGGCTGGACAGAGAAGGAGAGGCTCCGGTTATGGGGTGGGGGTCGGAGTCCCAGGTGTGAGGAATGGGAGTCAGGGGAGAGACAGGGCAGAAATGGTACCTGCCGTAGGGGCTGCAGGGCAGGGGACAGGAAGAGAACATCCCCCTTCCTCAGGGGACCCCCAGGGGCTGATTTCTGGAATCTGCTGCAAAGTCCTGGTCCCTCGCTGCCCAGGGCCTCTCCGTGCTCCCACTTCCATACCAACCCCGGGGGCAGCCTCCACCGCCCTGAAGCCCTAGGTCTCCATCATCACCCACTTTCTCCTTGCCTCTAATTCCAGGCTCTCCTGCTGCTGGTTGAGACAGGGGTCCCCCTGCAGGACCCTCAGTGGATGTGGAGGCAGGGTGCAAAACCATGTGTTTATTTTTATTAGAAATGTTCTTGGTATAAAAACAATCATGCGCTACACATTGTCATCAATAACCATCACCAAACACCCAGGCACTGAACTCCGTGTCATCGGCAGGAGGGGCAGGCGGGGGCAGGCGGGCAGGACACGCGGCAGACGGGCAGGGGGCGGGCAGGCGGGCTGCGGGCCACAGGGACACACACAGAGGCCACCGGGAGGACGCAGCACTTTGCAACACACTCAAGATTTGTTTTTGTTTTGGCTTTTTTTGTGTTTTGATTTTTTTTTTCCTTTTTTTCTCTTTTGCGACACGTAAGATTTGGTGAATTGGGCGACAGTGGCAGGGAGAAAGCAAAGGCTGGGTGTAATGAAGGCGAGGAGGGGGCTGAGGACAGGAAAGAAAACTGCACAGGAGACCCAGGTGGAGCACAAGAGAAAAAACTGGAGCGGGGACGCCTGGGTGGCTCAGTCGGTTAAGCGTCTGCCTTCAGCTCAGGACATGATCCCGGGGTCCTGGGATCGAGTCCCGCGTCGGGCTCCCTGCTCGGTGGGGAGCCTGCTTCTCCCTCTGCCTCTGTGTGCTGCTCCCTCTGCTTGTGCTCTTTCTGTCAAATAAATAAAATCTTTAAAAAAAAAAAAAAAAAAAACTGGAGCGACTGGAGATGGAGGATGTACCAGGGAGAGGGGGCAGAGGCAGAAAGAAGATGGGGAAAAGCAGAGCACTCAGACAGGTGAAGACGCAGCAAAGGCAGTGATAAAATAAAGACAGGGATGGAAAGAGACTGGGACAGTCACCAAGGGGACAGCAGAGACAAAGGGAGAGAGAAAACCAGCTCTGGGGCCCACACAGCCTGAGCCCCTGTCATTTGAGGCTGGGAGGGGCCGTGGTCCAAGATGCAGGCCCTTGGGGTGGCCTGCAGCTGGCCTGGCCCCTTGTTCTCCTCCTGTCACCTGCCCGGCTTGCCCAGGCTGCCCAGCAATGACCACCGGGGGCTCTGCTGTCCTCAGCACCAAGCCACGTCCGTGGGCGCCCACGGGCAGGCAGGACATCAGCTGGGCCCCTGGGAGTGGCCCTGGCCCGACGCGTCAGCCACAAGGGTCTCGGGTCCTCCTCCTCTTGTTCGGCTCTGGTGGCCTAGCTAGATTGCATGGTTGGTGTAGGTGACGTAGGTCTGTTTGGTGGCCAGTGCTGGAAGGAGAGAGACCAGGGGTGCCCAGGCATCAGGGGCTGGCTTCTTCAACCCCCCCCCCCCGCACAGGCACCGCCGTGCCCCCCGCATCAAGTCCAGACCCTGAGCCGAGCAGTTCACATCCCGCGAACTGCATGGTGGCCTCACCCCACCCAGCCCCTTGCTCCCCCACCTTCCCTTCCCCTACCCTGCATCTCCTCACCCACCAACTAGCGCCGCATCCCCCACCCCCGGCACCAAGTGCCCCCACTCCCTGGACTCACCCAGCGTCTGAACATCCTTCCCACCTCCACACCTTTGCTGGGGCTAGGCTGCTTCCCTGGAGTGCCCTGCCCTCTTCACTCTGTCACTTTAATTAGGACCCCTCCTTTGAGGGGCACTCCCTCCCAACCCCACCGCTCGGGGAGGGTCCCCCAAAACCCCGCCCCCGACGAAGCCCCCACCACCTCCTAACTCCACCACACTTGAGGAGAATCATTTTTATTTGTGATATAATTATATATAGCCTTAAAGTATTATCAACAGAAGTGTTTCAGGTCCACAGCACACATCTGGAAGAGCACATGCAAAGAACAGACATTAAACATAGCCTGGCAGCCTAGGGGATGGGAGTGGCGGGTTGGGACGGAGGGAATAAATGATGGAACCAGCGGCAGGGCCTTGCGAGGCTGGACACTGACTAGCTGACCAGTTGGCCCTTCTGAGTAACTCGGCCCCCGTCCCTCACCCAAGGAAGGTGGAAGGAGGTCCCATCAGGCCTCAGTGTGGCTCCCCTTCCCATTTCTGGGTGTCTGTGTCTCACTTCAGCCTTGAGTCTCCCCTATCTGCACCCATCACTCCGGCCCTCGCTCAGCCACCACCAGGACCAGGGCTGCATGTCTGGGTACCCCCCATTTCCCGGTCTCAGCCCCCTGGGGCCCTCCCCACACACACACACACAGCTGGGTGACAAGCTCTTCCGGGCAGCAGGAGCCTCCCCCACCTCTGCTGGGCTGGGGTTTAGGCCTCAAGGCAGCCTAGTGACAAGGCCAGATAAGGGCCACCCTCCTGTGACAAATGAGGCCCTGAGGCCACAGGGGTGAGGAGCTCGGCCAGGCCCTTGGTTTTGTCCTGTCTGGGTCCAGGGTCTCCCTCCACAGCCTGGGACTGCTCAGTGGAGAGTAATGAAGGTCCGAATTGCTGCCTGGGGTGGGAGCTGAGTGCTGGCGCGCAGAGGCAGCCGGGTGGGACACGGTCACGGTGCCCTTGTGCGCACAGCTGCCCTGACACTCCATCAGGGGCCTGTCCCCCAGAAAAGAGGTGCCTCTGCCAGGCTCGGCCAGGGTGGCCGGCCCAGAGTGAAGGACATGGAGGGGGAGCAGTGTGGCGGGCTACACGCTGGACCCTCCGATCCTCTTTACCCTGTGCCCATGACTGCCGAGTTAAGACCACATTTCCCACACTCTCTGCTCAATGACATTCCTGCTAATGACATGTGAGTGGAAGGGCTGTGTGCCGCTTGCATGTCATTTGATTAAAACTGCTGCTCCCATACTTCCCCTCTTCTGCCTTCCGTGGACAGAACAGACACTGAGAGCGACCAGCCTCAGCACAACCCTCTGGGAGCTGATGGGGCAAGAGGGAAGAAACCCGGGTCCCCCATCCTGCCCACCCACCACATCAGTGTAGCTGGAAGCCCACTGACATAGGCAGGATTGCTAGGTCCCCCTCCCAGATGGTCCATCAAGTGTGGCCAGAAGCAAACTTGTGGGGGGTGGGGTGAGCAGAGGGGTTCCCCGTAGGACCAGCGGGGCGGCATGAGGGGTGGAGTGCAGGGGAGCTAAAGGAAGAACTTTCTCCTGAGTGCAGCGGGGGGCTTATGTGGTAATTCAGCTCCCTGTCAGCGGAAATACTCAAGCACAACATGAACAGTCACTTGGCTGGGCCATAGCCTGGAAGTGGCAAGTCTTAGGTGGCACCTGGACAGGTACAATGGGAGGAAACGGGGCCCTGACTTCAGGAGGAGGCTTACGGCGTGCCAAGGCTTGCCAGCTTCGTTTCTAAAATGACCCATGTGCCTCCAGCGTGCCGACTGACGAGGGAAGAAGGGCCGTGGACAGGGCTATTTTGAGGGGGCAGCACCCCAGAGGGGCCTGGGCTGGGCACACTTGGGCAAAGGAGCTGGGCCACGAAGGCAGAGGTGCTGAAAGGGAGGTGGGAGGGTACGCAGATGAGCGCTCTGGGGACAGGAGCCTCTAACTCCCTCCCTCTGTGACCTCTGGCAGCTCCCCACTCCCTGCTAGGCCTCCGTTTCCCCACCTGGGGCATGAGAGCGGTGGCCCTTTGGCCCAGACTTCTTTCCCTGAGGGGCTCCCCCAGCCCCACGTCTCCACCCCGCTCTCTCCCGCACGGTCAGAAAAAGAGGCGGCAGCCGGCTCTGTGAATCACGAGCTGCAGGCCAGGCCGGTGAGAATCAGTTCCCCAGGGCTCCATCACCCCCTGGGTGAACTGATAAAATTGAGTTTCCAAACCTATAAACCCATCAGCAGCCGTGGCTCAGAGGTGAAGGAAAACTGCAGCAGGAACAGCCAAACCTTCACCAGCTGTAGGGAAACGGGCACCTGGGCCAGGGGCACCAAGGCGGCGGGAGGCGGGCAAGTGGTGGGGAGGTGAGGGACAGTTGGGCCCTGCCGTCCCTCTAAGACCAGAGCTGTCTCCAATAGAAAATCCAATCCTTGGGTTCCAGAACCTGGAAGCGCATTCGGCCCTCAGCTACAAGCCAGGGGCCCCAGAGTCCTTCAGCGGAGCTTCGGTCTCACCATCTGGAAAATGGGAGCAGTGAGTCTGCCCGGGCCCCCGGGAGCTAATGGTGAGGCTCAAAAGGAAACACTGTGGCCAGGAGTCAGGAGACTTCAGGTCCAGTCCTACCCTCCCCAGTACAGGGGATCTTAGCACCTGCCAAGAAGCCCTTCCGACAAATTGAACCTCTCAGAGCCTCGATTCCCTCATCTGTAAAATGGGTGGCTCTCAGCCACAGGGTGGAGGGAAATACTCTTTAAGCCCTGCGAAGAGGTGGGCAAAGGGGCAAGGCTGAAATACTATAGCAATTAGGACAGGGTGGGGAGAGTGACGCTCCAGGGGCATCCTCAGCCCGAAGGGAGGGACGGAGGGTATGAGCCAAGGGCCCCGAACCCATCCCTTGCCGGTGATAGGTCCTTGCTGGTTTTTAGTCCCTGCTGCCTCAGATAACAATTAGCCGGGCGGTGGCAAGCACGAGCTGACAGCCCCCATTTGCTGCCCTGGGTCTCTGTGCCCAGTCTGCCCACAATCGGGCCCCTGAATTATTTATTCTGTTGTTTGTGTAAAGATATGTGACCTGCCAGTGACAGAGTGAAAAATGTCCCTGCTCCACAGGAGTGACATCTCCCCACTCTTCCTGCTCACACCCCCTCAGTCTGGCATCCCCAGAATTAATCACCTGGCTCCCACCCGGCGCCTCCACATCTCCTGCTGTCACCGAGCTAAGGGACAGTGGGGGCGCAGGGCCCTGGTCTCTGGCTCCCACAGCAGGGTAGGGGGGCAAACAGCTCTCATCCTTCCCTTGTAGGAAGCGGGGCTGGGAACACTGTGTCTCCTTTCCCCGGGCCTCCGTTCAGCTCCTTGTCTGGTGGAGGGGTGGGGTGGGAAGGGGTGGTAATTCTACCCTGTCCCCATGGGACCAACCTCAACAGAGGCAGAAGAAGCCATGTCAGTGAGGAGCCATCAGAGGTGTCCGGGAAGGCCCTGCCCTCTGGTTCCCTCTGGCCAGTGACATCACCATGATGGTCGCCCTTTGGAGTCAGGGCATTATCTCCAGTTAGATGCCCATGGTCCCTGGAGGGCTAATGCCCCACTTGGCTGAGCCCTGGAGCAGAGCTCACTGGACACACCTGCTCCTGCACCAGCAGAGTAAGGCACAGAGGGTGGAACCCGGGACGGGTAAATCTCCATGGGAAGGAGGAAAACGGAAGGCAGGAGTGTGGGTGGGGAGCAGCGAGGGGCCCCTGCTCAGGACAGAAGGGTCTGGTGAGGGGCTGCATTTGGGGTTTCTGCCCATCTAGACACAAAAGGCCAGAGGTGGGGAGTCCTGGGAGGACAATGCCCCTTCCCATCTCAGAGTGGAGGGCCCAGGTGGGGGGCCTGAAGGGAGTCCCAGGGCTGTAGGTCCAGGGAAGCTCTGGGAGGAGGAGCAGGATTGGAACCAGAGGTCATCTGGCAGAAGATGGGGGGAGGGGGGCAACACCTTATCTTCAGCACATCAAAGAAGGGGGCATGTCAGAAACCACCTGCACTGCTCTGCACAGAGATGGGGAGGCCATGTGAAGTCGAGGTCAAGGGAAAGACACTGTGTGGGTCCAGCCAGCCACCACCTTGCTGTGTGACCTCAGGAGAGTCACTCACCCTCTCTGGGCCTCAGCGGGAATCAAACCTCTAGCCCTACCCCGGCCTCACAGGACTGCTGTGAAGATCACTCAACAAGGGAGAGGGCTTTGGGAGTGAAAAATCCTGTCTGGATGTAGGAAGGGACTTCCCTTCTTTCCACAGATGGCAGTCTCTCAACACATGGGAGCCATGCTGAGAAAGGAAGGGAAGATGCTTCCCCAGGGCCACGAGGTGGGGAGCCTGTGAGAGGTGCTACCCCAGCGGAAACACACCAGGGAGACTTGGTCTCCCGCTCTCCTGACCTCCTGGTGGGTGACAAAGGGCCTCCTCTCTGGAACCTGTGCTCCAGTCCCTCCTGTAGTCTAGCCCATATCCCTCCTGCTGCCATCAACAATGTCCATTTCTGGCCTTTCTCCCAGGACGAGAGGGAAGAAGCTGAGTGCTAACTCCCAGGTCCCATGGGGACTGACAGTCTCCCCGGGGGGGGGGGGGGGGGGGGGGGGAGGCTCTTCTCCTTCCCCACCAATGGGAGCCCCCAGGACTTTCAGAGAGCAGGGGAGGCAGGAGAAGCTGCCAGTTAAACTATTTGGACACTTGCACGATGTCCAAGGAGGGAGCCAAGGTCTCAGAGGGGCGGGGGTGACCACAGCCACCCCTCCATCTCTCCCCCCCACCGGAGCAGCTGGGAGGCCCCCGGAGGCCCACCCCACAGGCAGGAGACCCCACGGCTCAGCCCAGAGAGGCCTCCGTCTCTCCGAGGAAGCAGTAGGGATACCACCGTGGAGGTCAAGTCCAGCCCAGCCACCTGCTGGCTGTGTGACCCGGGTGAGTCCCTAACCTTGCTAAGCCTCCCTTTCCTCATCTGTATTACACAGATGATAAAAACCTGCCTTTCAAGGTCGCATGGCAATGTGGCACACGATCAGGGCTCAAGAAATGGTCACCACTACGACTGGTGCCCCGAAGGCCCCACCTGTCCCTTGCTTGCCCGGCCCGTCTCTCCTCTCCATCTCTTCTCCTCACAGAGGGCTGGCTGCAGGGGGACCAGAGGAGCTGGCAAAGACGGCGGCCTCGCTCCCTCCCATGCACATTCCTGCCCAGGTGCGGGCCTTGGGCCTGCCCCTCAGATGCCGAGATCCCTCGCAGAGCATGACCCTCTACTGCAGAGGTCTCCTTGGACAATCCCTTGGGAACACCCAGCTACCTGAGAACTGAGGCCTCTGGAGGCCCTCCTCCGTCCAACCCACTTCCTCCCTTACCCATCCTGGGGACCCATCTCCTGAGTCCCCATCTCTCAGGGCCCTGGTAGGCGGTGGCCAGGCTGGCCGCAGAGCCTCTGTGCCCAGGTTACTAAAGGGCCAGAAGGCAGGGGCCCTCCGACAACCCCTTCTCCCAGAGGGACTGAAAGGGCACAGGCCCAGATGTGGGCGCCAGGGCAGAGAAATCCCAGAGTCCCCCGTCACCCTACATGATCCAGGTCCCCCCATGGCCTCACCCTTGGTGGCCAGAGATCCCTGGAAGGGTGCAGCTAAGGCTAGTGGGGTGGGACCTTGAGGTTCTCTCCTGGTTACCAGGATGGGGCGGGGCAGAGGGACACTAACCTGGCGTCTCAAGGTTCTCCCGGAACTCCCACTCACCCGCGGCCTCGGGGTTCTCCCAGGACCCCCAGAGGACGGGCTCAGGGAGGGGCGTGGCCAGGGTCCCGGGTGGGGGGCCCGGCCTTCTCCAAGAAGGAGGCGGGCCTGGGCGGGGCCCAGGGGAAAGGGGCGGGGCCGAGCACTCACCTGGGGTCTCGAGGTTCTCACAGAGCTCAGACTTGGCCTCACCATTGGGCCGGAAGCTGCCCTTCTGCGTGAACTTGTTGGACATGGTGGCGGCGGTGACGACGGCTTTGAGGCTGCGCTTGCGCTTGGGCACATTCTGCTCCGGGTGGAAGAGGATGATGTAGACCTTGGGCATGTAGAGCATCCCCAGGGACACCGAGGCGCTCAGACTCACCGAGACCGTCAGCGTCGTCGTCTGGATGTACAGCTGCAGGTGGGCCAGGGCGCCGTCAGAGAGGGCTCTGCCCCGGCCTCACGGTCCCGACCCCAGAGACAGACGCCAGGAGCCCTGCCCCGTGTCCCACTGACTTCGGGCTGAAGGGAGTCGTGGTGTCGAGCTGGGACTTTAGACCAGACTCTCTGGATTCAAATCCTGACTCCACCACTTCCAGCTGTATGACTTTGGACAAGCCCCACCCTGTGCCTCGGTTTCCCCACGTGGGCATGCTATTATACTACCTACCTCATAGGGCCGCTGTGAGCATGAAATGCCTTGGTAAATGGTGATCGTATGTACAATGTCCAGCCCATGGTATGTGCATGGAAGTGTTCCCCACTGCTACATGCTATGTGGGGGGAGCACCCCTAAGGAAGGGACCTCAGGGGACCACAGCTGACCCTCCCAGGAGCAGCCCCCTGCACAGGGCTGGGAGTCAGATGAACGTCTGTTGGTGCCTTGGAGTAACTCCCAGCGGCCGTGCCACAGCCCCTTGACCAGGCCCCCATCCAGTGACTGCGCCCCCCACTGACACCGTGTGCAGAGCAGGCCACTGGCACGGGAGCCTCCGTGCCCAGCGAGATATGGCGATGGCAGCAAGGTCAAAGCTCATTTCACGCTCGCTCGCCAGCACTAATGGTGACAGATGTTTAGCAAAATGAAAGCCCATTAATCTGGGTGTCGGATAATCCATTCTTCAATAGTGGGGCCTTCCAGGCAGGGCCTGACAATTCCCACTGCCCCCTGGGGTCCCCTCCCCACCTCCTCCGTCCTTCCCAGTTCTCCAGGCCTCCGCTGTCCCTCCGGCCCCCCTCAGCCTGCGTGGGGCCAGAGGAGGCCCAGGCTGTAGTCCCCAGGTCTGGGCATGGGGAAGGCAGGAAATGCTCTACCCCCCAAATCTGACGTGTCTAGGCCTGGGCCCCCTCCCCTGGGGCCTGGCTGATGTGCCACCTCCTCCAGGAAGCTCTCCCTGACCCCCAGCTCTAACCGACCCCCTCTGACACCCATTCTCATACTCTACCCCATCTCCTGCCCTTCTCCAGAAATGCTTCATGACCTGGATCTGAAGGCTATCGTTCCAGCTACCCTTGAGAGAGAGGCTGGAGAAGCCCTAGGATCTGAAAGGAAAGAGTGATGTGACCCTGAGCAAGTCTCAAGCCCTCTCTGACCCTCAGTTTTCTCATCAGTGCAATGGGATGATAGCTGCTACCTCTCCCAACCCACGAGGTCAGCCAAACTCAGACTGTGAAGCTCTGTGAGCTTGCACAGTACTATGGGGAAGGGGCCTGGGAGCGTGGAGAGGCAGTTTCATTTGTCACTGTTCAGAAAATGTCACAGGCCCAGGGAAATGAGAGCCTGGCCCCCAGGGAGCACACAGCCCTCTGGACACAGTCATCCCCTGTCCTCACACACAAGCCACACTCTCTTGTGTAACAGTGCTGCTTCCCAGCATGACTGGCCAGTGGGAGGGTGCTGGCTACCTCTCCCACCCCCTGAGATGGGGCTAATGGGGGTGGGGGTGGGGGGGACAGGTTCCACACCATTGGGGAAAATAATGAAGTTTTGGGCTAATCAAGATGAGGCTTGTTTTCTGGATCTTCACCACTGGACTGGGAGCTCCCTGGGTGAGAGTACATCTCGTTCATTAGATTGGGGGCTTCCTGAGGGCAAGGGCCATCTCCCCTCTCACAATGGGGGTTCTTGGGTATCAGCGCCACGTTTCTAAGTCGGATATCCATCTTAGGCCCTCTGCTCCCACCTTGTTGATTGGGGGTGGGGCCCATATAGAGTCGGTGGAACCAGGGATAGAGGCCCCCTCTCTGGACAGAGTGAGCCCTGCGGTGGACACAGCTCTGTGTTGGGGGCCAGATGCCACTCTGCCCGGGCCCTCTGTGGGATGCTAGGCCCCTCCACTAACACAGGCAGAGGCAGAGCCCTGGGCACACACGCTTGCTTTCATGCCCTGCTGCCACCATCTTGAATCCTGAATCATTTTTGAACAAGGGCCTTCACTTTCTTTTTGCACAAGGCCCTGAAAACCATGGAGCCAGCCGTGAGCACGGAAAAGAGTACAGTCCTTGGTGTTCTATTTTGCTTTTCAGCCTAGGAGCCTTTTCACAAACAAAATACAAGATGGGGTGTAAACCAATCAAACCTAAGCAGAGCTACCCCCACCCACTGGGGCCCTGCCCTTCCAGCAGGGGCCTTGGGGGCTCCTCTAGCCATCGCAGGCTGGAGGTGGCTGGCCCTGTGCAAGCACAAGTGGGTCTGCACACCCCCAATCCCTCTCCTTGCTCTGGGGTCTGGAATTCCCACCCTCCCACCCGCTCAGGCATTGTCCCGGAGCCCCCTGTGTGAAGGCACACGCTGTCACCAGGAGGTGGTAGCATGCTGATTCTATCAAAGAAGCAGCGGTCCTCTAGAACCTGTAGAACCCAGCAGGCACCCCACCCTCCGCAGGGATGGGGCCCAGACACAGATGCAGGTCTCAAAGACAGGGCGGGGTGGGTGAGAGGCGACCTCAAGGATCTGATTTCGTCTTGTTTTCCAGCCAACCCATCTTCCAGACGGAGGTGCCTGAACTCCTGCTCCCCTTTCTGGTCAGGCCCTGGCTACACTCTGTCCTCTGCAAGAAATCCTGCCTTAGCCTCACAAGTGACTGCTCCCCAGAGTGAAGACATTGTCAGAGCTGCTGATGGGTGTGGGTGGGGCAAAGGGCACAGAAAGGAGCCACTGTGGAGGGAGATGAGGAGTTTCCTGTTTCCGTGCGAGGTCTGATGGGCAGAGGGTCCAAGGGGCCCCGTGGCTACTGAGAAGCTCGGAATCTGTACAAATCAGATAAATGAACGTACCCACCACCTGGCCAGCCTCTGTGGCTAGGTCCTGCCCAAGTGCAGCTGAGCGGGAACGCCACGCGGCAGAGAAAGCACGCTCCAGATGGCTCAGAGTAATGCCACACGGCGGCCGTGATAACCCCCGGAAATCCGGGCTAGCGTGGGGAAACCCATCCGCCTGCTCACCCGGGCAGCACAGACAGCTTCACTCCGCACCGCCACCTGCACGCTGGGGGGAACTGGGTGCCGCCAAGCCCCTGCAAGCGCGTGTGCACACACACCTGGACACACCCACATGCCCACAGACATGCTCGCCCATAGACACATGCATCTCTGCATTCACACACACACGCCTGAACTCACAGCTGTACACTCATACTCGACTCAGACTCACACCTGGGGGCACGCGTGCACACACACACACACTCATGCACCTGGGTACACTCACATGCACACACACAGAGGCATCCACCCACATCTGCACACATACCTGAATACGCACATACGACCGCACACGCACACATCTGCACATACACACAACTCCTCTGCACACCCACACATACCAGCAGCCATGAAGCTCTCAGCGTACACAGCTGCCCATCCCCACCCAGAGTGCACACACGCACCCACCTGCACACAGATCCACACACCACCCAGCCACTGACCACACCAACTCCCCACCACAGCCCCACCCCACTCTCTCCAGGCGCGTTCCTAGTGCTGGCAGGACCGGGCACAGATTCAGCCCCTGGGCTGCCTGAGCCTCTAGGAAGTCAGGTAGGCTGACCCAGCAGGGACTTCAGAGCTCATCCCCCGCCCCCTCCTCGTGCAGAAGCCCAGAGGGGAGGGGCATGTCCCATGTCCCCACCCCCCCCCCCATCAGGGGCAGAGCAGGGTCTCAGTACCACCTGTGGCTGGGAGGCTAGCCTGCTGTGGAACCCCAGGCAAGTAAGTCTCTGCCCCTCTCTGGGCTTCAGGAGAGATCATTTCAGAGGCTCCTTTTCATCATCCATACTGAGGGGAGCCTCCTAAAAAGGGAGAAATCAGAGGCAGGCAGGATGGCCTGGAGAGATGTGGGGGGCTGAGCGGGAGGGTGGGGCCTCAGCAGCCGGAGGCAGGGGAGGGTCCCACCCCCTGGGAGGGCAGGGCCCCCCCTGAGGAAACAATGGGAAGGCAGAGTGAGGGGCTCAGCCGCCATGTTGTCTGCCTTCAAGCCATGCACCTTTACTCCCTGAGGAGGCAGGGGAAGGAGCCTCCTGGTGCTGCTGAAGGAAATTTCTCAAGCTGCCAGCTTCCTGGAGTGGGGGGTGGCTTCCACTGCTGGCTCTGTGGGCCCCCTGGGCACTGCGGGGCATGGAGCTTCTGCCTGCGCCTGTCCTCAGCAGGGAGGGCCGGGGGCGGCAGGAGACCTGGCTCACAGTGAGAGCTGGGCCTGGTAGCTGCTTTGGCTCAGGTGTGTGGGGTGACCTGGAGCCAAACCTGGTCTCTGATCTCAGGGCACTCACTGCCAACCCCAAGGTTTGCTTCTCAGAGCCCCTCAGCCCACAGGCCACCTTTGGAAGGCAGGCCACAGGCCTCCCTGGGCCAGGCCAAGGGTTTCAGGATGGAGGGCACAGCTCCTGCCGTCGAGGAGCTGTTGGAGCAGAGGTGGCACCTACCAAGGAGGCCCCAGGGCAGGAAGGTGTCCCAGGGCTGCAGGGGGGCAGTGTGGACCGGGCTTGGGGTGGGGGGCTCCTGAGTTAGGCACAGCAGGGTCAAGTTCAGCCATGCCACCTACTGGCTGTGTGATCTCAAACAAGTCACTTGCCCTCTCTGTGTCTCTGTGTCCTCATGTGTCAATGGGGATGGCGCTATCCACCCTACCCTGCTACTGTGGAGCCTGCCGGCCGGTAGGCAGAGTGTCAAGCACATGACAAGCACCCCCTCCATCGTGGCTTTGGTGGCAGCCTCCCAAAGCCAGGCGTCCCTAGTACCTCACGCCTGGGCAGGCTCTGGCTTCAAATGCCAGCCATGGGCTGACGACTTCCCCAGCTCCAGTTCCAGCCCGGCCCTCGGCCCTGAACCCCAGCCCTGTATAATCAGCTGTCGGCTCAACAGCAGCACGCGGACCTCTAATGGGCAGCCCGAACTCAGCACGTCCAAACGACTGCTCCATCTCGGCCCCCAAACTGGCTCCTCTGTGGTCTTCCCCACCTTAGGGTGCAGACATTCCTTCCTTCCGATCCTCACACCAAAAACCAGAGTCATCCTTGACTCTCCTCTGCACTTCTTGCCCCACATGCAATCCATCCCAAATCCGGCCCGCACCCCCTGCAGACACATCGAGGAGCCCCCGCTTCCCATCACCCCTGGCCCCAGCAGCCCTTGTTGGGCTCGCTGCAGTCACCTCCACATTGGCCATCCCGCTCCTGGCTCGCCTTCCTCGGGGCTCCACCCAGCAGCCAGAGGGCTCCATCCAAACCTGCACTACATCATGTCCGTCGCTGCTCAGAACCCCGCAGGGGCCCCCTTCTCGCTCACGGTAGAACCAGCATCCTTCCCACAGCCTCTGGGTCCTCCACCATCTGCCCTGCCGTCTTTCTGACCCCTGTCGCCATCACCCTCCTCTGCGTTCCTCAGCCCCAGCTGCCCCGCAGTGGGTAAACAGCTTCCACACCCATCAGGCCATGTGATTGTTATAACACCTTAAGGACTGCAAGGGAAGGATCATGGTCCCAATATGCTGACGAAGAAACTGAGGCAGAGAAGCCAGCTGGTTTGCCCAGGATCCCAGATATGGAGCTCGGACGAGGAGCTGGGGTCCTTGGTCCCCATAACCCCCCCTCCCCAGTCTCTAGCCTCTGGCTTCAGTGACCCTCAATCCTTCAAGATAAAACCCTGCAGAAGCCAGGCAGTGCTGGGGCTGGGATGTGGGCAGAGTGCACGGGGCCCTGGGCTATGTCCAGGCCCACAGGATGGCCTGACAGAGCCAGCAGGAGGCAGCCCCTCTGCAGCTCTGGCTGCTGGAGGAGAGGACCCTCAGCTGACACCCCAGGCTCCCGGGCTTCGGAGGCTTGGGGACGAGGAGAGGAGTGAGTGCAGTCCATCCCCCACCCAGGGACCCATGGGGATCCTGCGAAGACAGAGAGAGGGGCAGAGAGAGGATGAGGAAGAGAGGAGTGGATGGCAGGGAAGATGGGGCTGGGTAGGGAGAGAGGTGGGGAAGAGTCTAGAAGAGAGTGAAGGCTGACAGAGAGGAGAGAGGGAGGGAAAGAGAAAAGGAGGACAGAAGGAGGGAGATGAGAGGGGTGGGGAGGGGAAGCCGGAAAAGAGAATGGGTGGGAGAGAGGAGGGACAACCCCGAAGCTGGAGAACAGACTGGAGACAGAGGAGGCAGTGAGGTGTGGAAGAAGACATCTCTAGAGCAGGGGGAAAGGCCAGCGAGCCCCCAAGGCTACCCCCAGCTCAGGGCCCTCACTCCCCCACCCCACCCCCCGCCCCCAGCCCCACCACTCACCTTGTCTGCCGACTGCGAAGTGCCGAAGAAAATGGGGATGAAGGCGAGCCAGACGATGCAGGTGGTGTACATGGTGAAGCCAATGGGCTTGGCCTCGTTGAACGTCTCGGGCACACCGCGTGTCTTGATGGCGTACACGGTGCACGTGACCATGAGCAGCATGCTGTAGCCCAGCAGGCAGATGAGTGACAGGTCCGAGATGTCACACTTGAGCACGCCCCTGGCGAAGCGGGGGTCGAGCGTCCGCTGGTCCTGGAAGTCCACCACCGAGTGGGAGGGGTCCACCACAAACCACACGCAGATGCCGAGCAGCTGCAGGGAGATGAGGCTGAAGGTGATGGCCAGCTGCGAGGCAGGGCTGATGAAGCGCGGGGCACTGACCGACCGCTTGCCTTGCTCGAAGATGCGGTAGATGCGGTTGGTCTTGGTGAGCAGGGCCGCGTAGCTGATGCTCATGCCTAGCCCCAGGAAGATCCGGCGCAGAGAGCAGGTCCCCAGGTCGGGCTCGGCGATCATGAGGAAGGTGGTGGCGTAGCACAGGAAGATGCCGGCCAGCAGCACGTAGCTCAGCTCGCGGCCCGAGGCCTTGACGATGGGCGTGTCGTTGTAGCGCACGAAGGTGACCACCACGAAGAGCGTGGCGGCGATGCCCACCACGGCCAGGAAGAGGGGCAGCACAGCCCAGGGCGAGTCCCACTCCAGCTTGATGATGGGGATGGGCCGGCAGCCCGTGCGGTTCTCTGTGGGCCGCATGTCATACGGGCAGGTCTTACAGGTGTAGCGGTCCACCTGATACTGGTACCCCGTGCAGGGCTCACAGTGCCAGCAGCAGGGCATGCCCTTCACGCTCTTCTTCCGCTCGCCCGGCTGGCAGGGCAGGCTGCAGATGGAGCGGGGCAGCTGCTGCCCACTCCCCGGCCAGTGCATCCGCTCTATCTGGCAATGACAGCACAGGGGAGCTGGCCTCAGGCTATGCCACCCGGTGCCCTGGGCCACCCCACTGGCTGGCACCCCAGCCATGACCCACTGGACCCAACAGCTGGATTTAAATAAGCCCACCCGCATGATTCAGACACGGCTGACCCCCATGAGGCATCCTGAGCAAATCCAAAACCCTCAAGGACCGTATGGAGACACTGAGCCCAAAGCGCAGCAGTGAGAACCGGGAGTCCCACGGGGAAGCAGAGAGAACTCAGGAGCCCTGACCCCAGACCAGCATCAGCATCACCCAAGAGCTTGTTGGAAGTGCCACCTTGGGGCCCACCCCAGACCTACGGTCTCAGGATCTGAGCTGTACCCAGACCGCGCAGGTGACTTATGTGCTTGCTGGGAGATGCGCTGCCCCACGGCTCAGCCCGCGGGGCCTCCTCTGGGCGGCACAGGAAGCTGCGCTCAGCAGACAGCAGTGAACGGAAGTTTGCGCAGAGGATACGGAATCTGTGCCCAGGGGTTAGAGTTTCTTTACATCTTGCTCTAAATTAGTGCTAGTCGCCGTTATGTGTCTCCGAAGACACAATCGCTGTGAGCAAAGGAACCATGTTGGCACACCCTACCGAGTTCAGTGTTTCAGAAAAGTCTGGTAAGTAAGAGAGAGGCCCAGAAGAGCCCCAGGCCCTGAGCAAAGGGAGTTGGACTACACTTGGGAGCCATATTCAAAGCATCTGTTCCAAATAGAGTGGCTCGTAGGAGGACTTGACACTTAGCGAGCAGCGGGCCTGGCCAGAAAGGTGCTCCTCTGTGCCGGTCCTGGAGCCCGGAGAAGGAATAACCAGCTGGGCAAGGGGACGGTTTCAGAGCTGAGGAAAAGAGGAGGGGGGCCAAAGATGGCCTCATGGGAGGCGGGAGGAAAAGCTCAGGGAAGGAGCTTGCCCTGTGGCTCTGGGCTTGACAGGGCCATGTGGTCCCCTAGGAGCCCAAGAGCACAGCAACAACCGGGGCCACTGTCCCCGCAGGAACAATGAGGCAGGACAACCCCATGTGCCGGAGCTATGAGACCACAGAGGGACACAGGGCAATGGTGGCTGTTCCAGAAAACTCTGGCTCCCGTGGACGGCCTTGGATGCGGGCAAATCCTGGGATCACAGGTGTGCTGCTAGCTGGCTGTGAGCCCTGCAGCGAACACCTCAACCTCTCTGAGCCTTTGTTTTCCCACCCGATCCAAGGACAGCAGATATGAGGCCACTTGGCCCTTTGCTACTTAGTGTGACTTCCATTTGGAAGGCACCACGGAAATTCTGACTATTTCCCCAGAAGGTCAGCCCCACGAGGGCAGGGGCTCTGTGCATGTTCCCTGCCGCGTGTCTAGCCCCCAGCATGGGGCTGGCACACAGGGGACCCCGGGACTCTCTGTGGAATCTATGACAGAGGTAGTGAGGCCCAGGCACCGGCCATGAGAGGCCACCTCACTGTCAGACCCTGGAGGAAGACGGTGGCGGGAAGGGTGAAGTCTCTTCCTAGGGGCCCCCCACCCCAGGCTGGCCTGCTCTGTGGCCCCCACAGCACAGCCCAAACTGAGCCCTCAGGAGAAGGCGGGGAGGCTGTGATGGTTGAAGTCCTTTTCCCCCTAACCTTCCCCCCGCCCCAACGCCACGCTGGCCAAGGGGCCTTGTATCATCAGGGAGGAGGCCACGGCCCACCCCACACCGAGGCCCTGCCTTCACTTACCAGAGCTGTAGAATGGGATCAGAACAGTGCCTGCCTCACGGGGCTGCCGTCCATACAATAGGGTCACCTGCTTACCAGAGTCCCTGCACACAGCAGCCGCTCAGGAAGGATGAGCCGCTGTGGCTGGTAGTGAACTGAATCCCTGGCCCCCCCACTGCTCCTCCCACTGCACCCAAAAGAGACATGCCTCCATTTGGGGTATCGCCCCGTTTGCCAAGTGCTCCCACCTGCTCTGTTCTGTCTGTCTCCGTTCAGCCACCCAAGGAGCATCACCATAGGAATGGGCTCTGCCCCCCCACCCCCTGCCATGTGGCCTCTGGAACACCCCTCAGGATGGGCTTGTGGAGATACTTCTCCTGACTCAGAAGATTGTCGGAGCTAAATGGGATCATGGGCAGGAAGAGCTTTGAGGAGCTCGAGGGGCTCGTCGCCAGAAGAGATTCTTACAACAGGGGACAGCAGGAACACGATGCCACTCTCCCAGGATCTGGAACAGGGGTAGCTGAGGCCAGACACGGGCCTGAGCCTCCTGTGTCCCACTGGTCCATCCATCCGGCTGTCATACCGTGCCCACCCCGAGCACGGCTCACCCCTTCACCTTGCAAGGCAGGGGCCACGTCCACTGGCATTTCCTCGGGGAATGAACCACAGGTCCTTTCTCTCTAAACACATGGCTCTAGTCACGGCTAGGTACACTGAGCCCAGGGAGGGAAAGCCGCCACGTCCCTGGCACAATCAGGGGCTGGGAAAAATGTGGCTAAGAAGATTCAGGAGAAGACGCCCCCCCTCAGCTGCCCAAAATACCCAGAAAAATGATGACCTTCCAGGTATAGTTTGACAGCTTTAGGAAACACTCTCAAACAGCCTTCTACCCCCCACCGGAAACCCCCCCTGACTGTGCCCTTTGCCTTGAGACACTGTCCTCCTTTGTCCTGATGCAGCCCTCCCCCTCCTCACCTGGCTTCCCTGCACCCGCTGAGCCCTCCCCTCCAGGGTGAGTTGTCTGGATTACCCAGAGTCCCCCCCCCGCGCCAGCAGGCGGCAGGCAGGAAGGCCCCAGGCCAAGGGAAAGGGCATACAGCAGAAGTCCCACTGTTTCAGGCAGGGGTGGCACCCAGGGCCCTTCGAGGCCTGGAGTGGGGCACGGAAGAAAGCCCGGGCTTGGCAGCAGCAAACGGGGAGTCAGGGCTAGTCCTGGCTAATCAGCGGCTGCTTCCCCTTGCTCTTCCCTCCCAGGGGTTGGGTGGCACGAGTGACTCTGTCCATCCCTCCCGGGGCCCCTCCCTGCCCTCCCGCCACGCACTTACTCTGAGGTGCAGGTGGTCCGTCCAGGAGCCGATGACCTTGTACTCAGCAGAGCCATTGCGCAACTGGTACTGGTAGATGTCGTAGCGGCCAGGGGCATCTCCGTTCTCATTGAAGGTCACGGGGTTCCCCGCGATGCCTGTGGGGGCCAGTGAATGTTACACACTCCATATCTTTGCTGAGCTCTCACCAAGGAGCAGGGAGGATCAGGAGCCCAGGGCAGAGACACCTCTGGGGAGGCCCCTGCATGGTTCCAACCCCCTGGCAATATCTGAGGAGACCCCCACCTCCTCCCCCACAAGGAACCCCAGGACCCCTTCCAGTGCACAGCCCAGGGCAGCCACCTGAGAAGTTGACGTTGCGGATGTACTTGAGCAGCTGGGTGCCGTCCACGGGGTCCATGCGCGGGCAGAGGCCCACGCGGCCGGGACACAGGTCACGGTGCATGGCGTGCAGCGCGTGGCCCATGGCGTACACGGCATCAATCACGAACTGCACCTTCCCCTCCTGCTCATATGCCGAGTCCTGCCCGATGCGTTCTCGGTCTGCAACGAAACGCCCAGCGTGGCGGCGTCCATGAGGCTCACCGTCCTCACAGACCACGTGGTGGGCACCAGAGCCAAGAGAGGTGGCACAGCCCATCTCTGCACACCTAGGCCTCCTGGCTCCTGGCCCAGTGCTTGCTCTATCACCCAGGCAGTGGTCTTATGGGGGACAACCCCAAAAGGTGACAGGGAGGGTCCACTGCCCTCGCCACTGTACGGCCAGACCCTGTGCCCTAAGGCCCCAGAACAGCCAGGCAGGCCTGCATGTCACGATCGCCCGCAGAAGGCAACTGGCCAAGGGGTCTCCCTGTGGCTGTGGAGCCTCCCTGCCTTCCCCCCTCCTGGCCTAGACTGATCGCAGGAGCCGCTGGCCCTCACACGGGCTGGGAAATCGCCAGGACAAGGGCTGTATCTTGCAGTGGTACCCTACCGCAGCTCACAGATGGGCAGCCACACCAGCCAGGGCACGCTGCCCCTGCCACAGGGTACGGATGGGGAAACTGAGGCCCAGGGAGGGTGAGAGCCTGGCTGCAGATCCCTCAGGGTTTAGGACCCAGGCCACCTGGTGCCCTCAGTGGCTTCCAGTTGCCCCACACACCAGAAGTCACCATCATCCCCACCCACTCCTTCCCCATTAGCCAGGCTGAGTGAGCTCTGTCAAGTGGGGAACCACTCCCACCCCCACCTCACTGCAAACAGCAGTGGCTTCCTAGGGCGCCATGGTCTTGGGGCTCTGGCCTCCCATCCTCACCCCCTAGGCCCTGGGCCCAAGCTCCCCAGCTGCCTAAGGCTTCAGTGTCCTCTCAGTAAAAAGCGATCGTAATCCTGCCCCACAGAGGCTTAAATGAGATGAGGTACGGAAAACACTTGGCACCGAGTAGGTGACTGATCCACATTATTATTGTGCTAAGTGATCAGAATGGGGGGGATTCTGAGGTCAGCAACAGAGGTCCCTGGGCCAGAGCAGGCCAGGAAGGCTTTCTGGAAGAGGAGGTGCTACCCGAGCCTGGGCCCAGGCTAGCAATCATAATGAAGAATAAGGGCTGCTAAGGTCTAGTGAGCACCTGCTCTATGCTAGGCATCGTTCTAAGCCCTTTATGCACATTAACTCATTGAATTCCCAACAGGGTGCCATGAGGTGAGTGATTATGCCGCCATCAGAGATGAAACTGAGGCACAGTAAAGCCCAGTGACGTCCCAGAACCATGAAGTGCTGACCCTGAACCCCAGCACTCCAGCTCCCAGCCTGTGTGCCACTCTATGCCTGAGGGAGTCTAAGAGCAGGATTGGGGCGGGGGGGGGGGGGGGGACAGGAAAGCAGGGAGGGGAGAGGAGGAGGGGACAGGAGGGGGCTGGAGGATGCAAAGTGGAGGTAGGGAGAGGAAGGGCAGAATGCTAGAGAAGCCGGGCTTCTCCTCCTGAGGCCGCAGTCCCTGCCCCCATCACAGCCTATAACCTCCTCCCTGGAGACCAGGACAAAGAAATCAACCCCCCACCCCCACCACATACACCCACTGCCTCCCTGCTAGGGGGCCAGCACCACACCTTGCAGAGGAGACTCCCCAGCGGGAAGCAGGAGTGGCGGCACCCCAGCCTAGCCCCATGGGCCACAGCCAGAGCCTCCCATGTCCACTGTGTGGGGGCCAGGCTGGGCTGGGTCAGTGCCAGGCCCTGCTCCCCTGGGAACTCCAGAGGTCACTACGTCCATCCCTCTGCTTGCATACCTCAGACGCAGACGCAGGGTATGTATATACAGGGAAACACACCGCGGTGCCTGGGGTCTCTCCACCATCTAATCCCCTCACACCGGCAAGGACATTTGCTGCCCCACATGACCAGCCTGTCCAGCTGTCACCCCTCGAATGGCTGCGTCAGGTGGCCAGGGCCCCACCCCATTCTCAGCCTATCTCAGGGTGGATACTCAGCACTTGCTGAGTGGATGACAGAAATCATGGCTCTCGGTGCTAGAAATGGCAGGACCAAAGGGGTCATCTGCGGCAATTCTGTCATTTTACAGATGAGCCAACTGCCTGTCCGGAGCTCCCACAGAGCCGGGGGCATATTTCATATGCCTGCCTCAGCCACCGAGGGTAGAACCTGACCCCAGGTACCCCAACCTCGGGGTCAGAGATCAAGAGTCACCACTGCTCAGATTGGACAGTTTGGGGCACATGCCCCATTGGCCCTGGGACACCGCTCAGTCCAGACAGGCCCACAGCTCCTACAGTGTGGCCTCGGGGCTGGAGGCAGGGCGGGCTTGGGAGCTGTCTCCCTGGCTCTCTCCTGGTCAGCAAAGGTCCTCACTATCCGCCGTCACTGCCCTGCATTTGCAGGGGCCTGGACTCGAAGTCCAGACTGTCTGGGCTGGAACCCCAGCTCCACCAACCCCTTCATCTGGGTGACCTTGGACCTGTCACTTCATCTCTCAGGCTTCAGTTCCCTCAACTACAAAATGAGGATAATGATGGTACTTGCCTCACGGGCTCAGGATAGGGTCCCTAACGAGGATTAGTGGGTTAATAGTCACAAGACCTGAAGAGACGCATGGTGCTTTGCCAAGTGCCACAGAGGTGGGTCAAACACCTGACAGCACAGACAGGTGTAAGTCCGGCCCTGCCTCGGAGCTCCTGGGCCAGCAGAGCCTTGCTAATAAAACAACACCATTTCTAGGCCAAGGCACAAACAGACGGGAATAAACATGAAAGGCAAATTCTCCAGCTTCACCAGCCTGCCCTCTTGTCCGAGCTCCTGATGACAAGGTTCTGAGACCCAGGAGAGAAGCCCAGGGACAACCCTGTCCCCAAAGGGAGGGCAACAGAGGGGGCTGGGGCAGGTTGCAGGCTGCAGCCCCAGCCCTGGACCCCACCCAGCCCCCCGGTCCTGCTCCCCTCAGCCTGAAGAACGGAAAACATAAAATACCGCTCAACAACCCCGCACTGCCATCACAGCCTAATTTCATAAGGGCGAGAGACTGAATTATTAACCAGGACGGAGGGGAGGCTAAGGCCACTGCAGAGAGCAGGCAGCTCCCTCCCAAAGCCAAGGACACACTGGGCTGAGGCATCTGGCTGCACGTCCCCACCTGAGCTGCCCTCAGCCTCTCCTCTCTCCTCCCCCAGGGGTCCGTCCTCAGTGGGTCCAGCTAAAGTATCCATTCCCGGGCCACTCAGGTCCAGGACCAAGTGGGGTCACGAGCCACCTGCCCCAAGGCCAGAGTGAGGACAAGCCTCACCAGGAGAATCCACATCTGTCCGGGGAAGCTCCCACGAGAGGGGCTCTGGGGTCCTGTGGGCAGTCAGCGGCCCATCAGCGCTGCCCCTCCAGAATCTCTACCCCAGAGCTGTCACAGTGCCAGCCATGGACTTCTAGAGACTTCTCGACACACCTTCACATCCTTGACTTTTGTCTCAAGTCCAGCCCCAATTACAGATGAGAAAATGTGCAGAGGGGTGACCTGCAAAGGACCTTTATTTACAAGGGGACACCAGGCCTCGAGCATGCCCTCTACACACAGATACCCAAGCCCCAAGGGCCCTTCCCTGAGCCCCTCAGGAGGCAACAATGACAGGGCCCAAGTGGTTCACATGGTGTGGGCGGGGTGGGGAGGACGGAGCAGGAGTCATAAATACAAGTTAAACAAGGACAAGCTGCTCCGTCCTGAATGTTTGAAGCTGTGCCCATAACCAGCATGGCTCTCCACGCACCTCCTGACTCCTCAGCTAATAACCCCACAGCATGACTGGTGCTCACCAAGAGCCTTCACATGCCTGGCATTTCTCCTCTCCGAGGCTCTGGGAGGTAGGCTGAACTGGCCCCCCTCACAGAGGAGGTAACTGAGGTTTGCAAGTGGTCAAGTGATGTACCCAGAATTTCCCAGGAATCCTGTCACCTAGCACCTGCTCATACATACCTGGGGATGGGACTGGCTGGTAAGTGGCAGAGCTGGGATTTGAACCTGGATCTTTCTGGCTCCGTAAGAGTTTCCACCACCCCATACCATCCCTCCCCCTCTTCTTCCCCCGTCCAGCCCCTGGTCTGCCTCCTGCCCCTTCTCTGGGGCCCAGGCCTAATTGGGAGTTAGGGATCGCTGCTGCAGGTCCAAAGCAGGTGGTGGTCATGGAGAGAAGGGGGGAGGGGGTCAGAAAATCCCCTCGTGGGTGGGCAGGACCCCCAGGCCCAGGTAGTTCTGGGAGGAAGCAGGACACACATTTCTGAGCACTACTGGAGGAGATAAATCCCAGACACATGGCGGTGATGACAGCAGCAACAGTTTAAAGATGTCCTAATTGTGTCCCGGGGTACAGCGAGCCAGAGGTGTGTTTGGCTATGCCACGGGTGACAGCCAGCCGGGGAAACCATCGGAAAGGATTTTCTCCGTCAAAACCCCGCAGCTATGGTTACTACGGTGACTGCAGCCTTTGTCTGCAGGTTGTAAATTGTAATTGAAATGAGTTTTCAAGGTTGAAATAATCAGAGTTCCTCCTTGTCTCCCCCATCACCTCGCCACAACTCACCCCGCCCAACTGCAACCCTCCTGCGCGTTACGCTTGCACGCGCGCGCGAGCACAGTTCTCAAAGAGGCTCCCTCGCATAAAGGAGACAAAAATCAGTGATGTACACACGCGTGTATTTCCACAGTTACACATCCAGGGTGGCTACACACAACCCTGAGGGCACTGAGATGCACATCTGCACACACACCCGTGTCCAAATGCGTATAAACACAGGTAACATAGACACGGCTACTCAACCAGCATCCAAGCATCCGGTCCTCCAGATTCACCCACTGTCGGGCTGAGAGGCCCACGGGTGTTTTCTCTGGGAGGTGACACCTGGAAGCATCCTTGGGGCTCGGAACCTGGGCTGGGGAAGGGAGGCAGGATACCAGGCGTGGGGCTCGATTCTGCTGGGGCCTTCCAGGAGACGACGTGGAGGACGCCTCAGGGCTGCCCATCTGAGGAGACAAACACTTGGGCTCCCGCCAATCTTAGGCCAAGGCCTGCTCCCAGGGGCAGTAAGTCCATTGGCAAAGACGGGGCTGGTGAGCACTGAGGGGACCAGGGGGCACCGGCGCGTCTATATTCACAGGCGGACGTCCACACGTGCAATCCAGCACAGGTGCGTGGACACACCACACCCATCTGCGTGCAGAGCCTGCATTTACGTACAAATACGCAAACGTACACACCAGTTTTCATCCCTTGGGCAAACTTCCAGGAAGTAGGATAAGAGACCCCCCTAGGGGCTACAGTCTGGCAAACACAGCTGGGCCTCTCTCCTGGCTCTGCCAGGGATCGGCTAGATGGCCCAGGTCAAGCAAAACGTCCATTCCTCAGATGTAAATTCAGGGTAATGATACTGACCTTGCGGAGTCTCTGGGAGGATTAAGGAGGAATGGGCAGATAACACACTGCATCATACCTTATACGCAGCATCGCTTCATAAACCTGTTTCCTCTCCTCGCGGGCACTCCTCCACTGTGGAAGATCCCACATCCCTCCCCCTCCATCCTGCCTACAGCCTGGTGCATGCGGGCTCTCCTCCCCTCAAGAAGAGATGAGTACAGGGTACCTACCCCACGCAGACAGGGGCCCAGGTCTGCCTGCCTGCCGATATACAGATGGGGGGACAAAGCTGCCACACTGTGCTTCCAGGCCATCCCCCCTCTTTCCTGACTCACCTGTGGTTGAGCCATTCTCCTCGTCACCTCCCTGAAACACGCAGGTTTTTCTGAGGGTCCCGTGAGTCCTGCTCCTGAGGCTGGGCTCCACACTCCCCAGTCCTGCCCGTCACGCCCCAAAATCACATGGCAGGCTCTCCCTTTCCTAGGGTCACACTCTTGTTCTTCACCCTCACACCATGGTCTCTGCGGGGCCCTCCCCTCCATCAAGACACCTGCTTTCCAGTCTGAGGCAGCTCCAACTCTGTCTGGCCCCCTCTATCTGTTTTCCCAAACTCCCAACCCCAGCCTCAGCTCTCCACCCACTCGTGTCCCAGGGAAGTCGGGGCCAGCTCAGGTGTCTCTGCGGATGACCGGTTAGGGCAGATGGAGGATCACCACCTGAGCGGGGAGGAGGGACGGTGACTCGCCCGGCGGGGGTGGGCTCCTGACTCTCTCAGGGGTTCGCTCTGGCTCTGTGGCAGTACAGCCCATGGCTCCTCAACCTTGAACCAGCTTCAGACCCCTTTTGAAGGACAACAGTTCAGACCCTCAAGAATATGACCTCATATTCTCGAGGACATCGGAAGTTGAAGTCCCCACTATGACCCTGACTTCCGATGGCAAATGCTCACAGCAGCAGAGAAGTTTGTGTCTCTGAAATTGGTAGAGATCACTTCTGGATGGCCACTGAACGAAAATGATTCAAGAATCATCCTGGAACTCCTGGGTCCCTGACAGTCTGACTTCCAGAGCGTGTCCCCAGATGTCCACAGACCCCAGTTTGAGAATCAGGACATGGGTGTCACGTCTCGATGGGAGCAGCCTACCACCCTCCCCCATTGGGTCTCTTGCAGTCCTGGTGAGTTGCTTGGCATCTCTGAGCTTTGGCCCCCTTGTCTGTGAAATGAGGCCGGCCCCCAGGACCACTAGACACGAGACCACTAGACAAGAAGCCACGCTTGCCACCTGCACAGACCAGCTCCCAGGCAAGGCTGTTCTCTGCATCGGGCTGATTCTGAGGCCTGCGCCCAGGAGCCTGGGCTTAGCTCTCCCAGACAGGGTAGGACGGGGCCCCGGGGCTGGGGGGGGAAGGGGACTAGAATCACAGTTGTCCCACAGGGACATCCTCTCGTGCCCCATCACCCAGCCGTGTTCCTTCCCCTTCCAGCAGCACCTGACCTTCCCTCCAGTGGATCTTTCCCCTCAACATGGAAATATGCCTTCACTTCCCCCATTTAAGCAAACAAAAACCCTCTCTTGATGCCCCCTGCCCCCAGCTAGCATCATGCCTTCTCTTTCTCTGTGCACAATGGAACTTCTCGAAAGCATTGTCCCTACTCACCTGTCATCAATTTCTCCCTTGTTTTCCTGACCAACTCCAATCTGGGTTTTGCACCTATTTCTCCAAGGAGTCCCACGCTGCCAAATCCCCTCACCCATTCTTCCTCCCATCTCACTTGCTCTCTCTGCACCACCCCCCACCCCGCAGCATGACAGCAGGTGATGGGGCTGAGCTTTGTTTTCCCTCCGGCCTCCCTGATGGCTCCCCTCCCCAACCCCCTTGACCTCCCAGTGTCCAGAGCTCAGTGCCAGGACCCTAAACCATATTCCCTCCCTTGGTGTCTCCAGCCAGCCCCATCCATATGCCAGCAACTCCCCAAATCCAAGGCCAGCCAGGTGTCCCCCCTAATGCCTGCCACCCCCACACCGGACAGACATCTCATGCCTAAACCAAGCTCCTGACTCTCCTCCCCAGCCCGACCTTCCTCCCCCCGTCTCCTGCACAGCCAAGAATCATGCGGCCATCCTTGATTTATCATCTCCTTTCTCTCACCTCTGATCCTTCAGCAAACTCTATGGCCACTCTGCAAAACTGGCAAAGAGTCTGACCCCTCCTCACCTCCAAGGCCACCACCTGCTCCAGACCCCGTCACCTCCCGCCCGGACTACAGCACAGGCCTCCAAACCGGGCTCCCACTCTGCCCACACCCCTACCTCCTCTCTCCAGGCCACGGACAGAGTGAGCCTCTTAGAACAGAAATCGGATCACGTCAATCCTCTTTCAAATCCTGCAATGGCTCTGTCTCATTCGGCAGAAAAGACTAAATCCCTACAAATTGCCTACCAGGCCCCCCCAGGATGGACTGGCCCACCCCGCCTCTCTGACCTCATCTCCTTCCTGTTACCCACTCTGCTTCAAGCACACGGGCCTCCTCACTGCTCCCCTGACCTGCCAGGCACGCTTTGCATAGGCCGTGCCCTCTGCCTGGCATGCTCGTTCCCAGGCCTCCACATGCCGGGCTCTCTCACTAGCTTCGGGTCTTTGCTCCAGCATCACCTACTCCATGAGAACTTCTGACCTCCCTATTCAAAAGTGCAACTTCCCGGGGCTCCCAGAACTCTCAATTTCCTTCCAAGGGGCTCCTTGGGGTCTATTCTCTCTGGCCTCATGGTGGGGCCCTCCCTGGAGACCCGAGGCACTGACTGCCAGAGCTACCCCACCACCCACCCCCTTGTCTGGAGAGCTGAATTGTCTCCCAGGGGCAGTGGGAGCTCCCCTCACAGAGCCCAGGAATCAGCCTCTTAGTGAAACCCGCTGGAACAAGGGAGAAGCAGCACGGAGGGGACGGGCCCAGGATCCCTCCGGCCGCCATGTGACTGATGGCTTGAACAAAGGTGAGTTCCTCTAACGGGCGGCACAGCCTGGCACCCACCAGAGATAACAGGCAATTTCAAATGTTGGTCCCCCTGCCTTTCCCCAGGAAGGAAGCTTTCTCAGGTCCCTTTGGGAATGTGTAGATTGGCAGATCCTTCAAAGCCAGGCTGGAATAGCCAGGACGGCCCTGGGGCTAAGATTATCAGCTGCTCTGAGGCAGGACATTTCTGGAGCCAGACTGCCCAGGTTCAAATCCCAGCTCTGTTACTTATGATCTTGTGACCTTGGGCAAGTCTTCAGCCCCTCTGTACCTCAGTTTCCCCATCTGTAAAATAGGTTGCTGTGAAGGTTAAATGCCAAACACTAGAACAGGGCTTGACAACCAATAAATCCAATATAACTATTAGCTGTTATTATTACTGGTGGTGGTATCGTGGCTGCTAGCGCGGGCAGGTGACAGGAGTCTCCCACACATCCCCAGCTGCCATGCAGCCCCCCTCCCTGTCAGAGCGCCCAGCCCCTGGGAAGAGCAGGCAGTAAATTTCTCCTGTTTCCTCATAAACCGGGCCTTCCTCCGCTCAGCCATCACCTGGCTGGCTGTTCTGTCAGAAAGACGGATGCCGCATCTGCCTTGCTTACGGCTTTAATTCCCAAACCCTCTCCGCGTGCTCCCTGGGAGACAGAGACGGAGGCAGGTGCTGCCCTCCCCTGGGCCTTGACAGCTGCAAAGACCACCCCCCACTCAGTGACCCCTCCCTGGCTCAGGTGTGGGGCGGTCCCTGGGCAATCTGCAGGTGCTTCCTGCAGATCACCTCCAACCCCTTCTCTGGGAAAAGGTGAGCAAGGTAGCTCTGCTGGGGGTGGGGCTCTGGGGGGATAGGCATGGGTAATACGATTCCCATTTTACAGATGAGGAAACTGAGGCCTCGAGAGGTATGATGCCATGCTGAGGTCACACAGGTCTGCCGGACCCTCCTGGCTGTATGGTTGAGAAAGAACGTGTGATACCCTCTCCCTCTTACCACTTGGAGACACACCAGCCCAATCTCCAACCGCCGGCCTCTGTGGCTCTTCTGAGACTTCCTCGGGTCGCCAGCCCTTGGCAGGCAGGCTGGAGGTGCGGAGGACTTAGCGCCCTCCAGGAGCAGCCTGTGGGACTGAAACAGGCAGAGGCCAACCACGGAGTCTGTTGGCGTCAAGGGGACCGGAGTGGGCCAGTGCAAGGTCCCCAGGGCAGAGAGGCAGGCATCCTGGAAGAAGTGAGTGGGAAGCCAGGCTCTGGAGACAGAGCAGGGCTCAGAGGAGAACACAGAGTGTGCCTGGGTTGGCTGGGGGCAAGAGAGAGGGGGGCTGGAGGAGGGGGAGGGCAGGAAACCTGAGAGACTGGGCAGGGCACCAGCTCTAGAGCCAGGCTGCCTGGGTAGAAAGCCAGTTCTGCCAATTCTCTAGGCTGTGATGTTCTCAAATGGCCTCAGTAGCCTCTTCTATAGAATGGGTGCTGCACCTGCGACAGCCTATACCAACTGCCCTCCCTCACCTGGGATCCTACAGCTGACACATAGCACTGGTCCCAACAGACTTGGAAATCCCATCGCTCCCACTCCCTTTCCATATCAACAACCATTTTACCAGCACCGATCATGCATGCCATCTTTCAGCCAGCCTCTTCATACCTTCATCTCCAGTCCTCGAGACAACCCACTGACATGGGCGGTGACTTTCCTGTCTTCTCTGAGACTCAGAGAGGTTAAATGACCCGTCCAAGGTCACACAGCAGGGAGGACACAGAGTCAGATCCAGACCAGGGGCGAGTCCTTCCCCTGCCCCCTACCAGGTGCCCAGTGCAGAGCCAGCCCTCCGTGGGCATCACCCCAGCCCTCCTGGCCTAAGACATTCTCCCAAAGGAGCGGCTCAGCTCAAACCCGGGCAAGGCCATGGGAAGCTAGAGCTGCCTCGCCCTCACCCAGGGTGGTCTTCAGGTCCCACAAACATTCCCAGCAGGAGCCCTGCTCCTCACGTTACCCCGAGATGGACGGGCTCGCTGCGCCTGACTTGGGGTCACACCACGACCCTTACCACCCCTGCTGGGGCTTCAGATGCAGCTGTAGGTGCTGTCCTTCCACCCCTCCCTGTGATGCATACCCCTCCTCATTCCAGTTTCTGCTGCTTTGCTTACGCCTTCCCTCCTGCCTGGGGTGCATGCTATCCTCCCTCCCATCACTGCCTCTCCCTCCCACCCAGAGGCTCCCATACTTTGCTGCACAGTAGAACCCCCTGGGGCACTTTGAAAAAAATCCCGATGCCCAGGTTGCACCCAGGACCAATTCACTGACAAGGTCTGGGGGTCAGGCATCAGTAGCTTTAAAAAAATCCCCAGGACATTCACAGCGAACCAGGCTTGGGGACTTCCCAGCCCTAAATACACATAAAATCATCCAGGGAGTTTTCACAAAATCTATTGCCCAGAACCCACCCCTGAGGTTCTGACTGAACGAGTCTGGGGGTGAGGGCTACTGTAGTTTTCAAAGCTGCCCAGTGATTCCAATGCACCGCCAGGCCTGAGAGGCCCCATTCTCCAGTTCACAAAGTACCTCCATACTTTCTCATTTCCATCCCAAGACACCCTCTGGGCTGGCTCACCATCAATCCCATTCCTCAGATAAGAAAGCAAAGGGGGGCGCCTGGGTGGCTCAGTCATTAAGCGTCTGCCTTCGGCTCAGGTCATGATTTCAGGTCCTGGGATCGAGCCCCGCATCGGGCTCCCTGCTCCGCGGGAAGCCTGCTTCTCCCTCTCCCACTCCCCTGCTTGTGTTCCCTCTCTCGCTGTGTCTCTCTCTCTCTGTCAAATAAATAAATAAAATCTTTAAAAAAAAAAAAAAGAAAGAAAGAAAGCAAAGGCCCAGAGAGGTCACAGAGTTTGCCTTAGGCTCGCAGTGAAGCTCTACGCTCTTCTGAATTGTGCTCTCGCCCTCCTTCCTCTGCCGACTCTGAGAGCCCAAACATCCTCCCTTAGGGCTGCGGAGAGGTGCCCCTCTCCCCAGTTCACCAGCCAGGTGGGAGACATTTGCGAATCCTGACCTGCGGACTGGGAGTCTGGGTAGAGCCTACAGGGGCTGACCAAGGCCCTCCCCACTCCTGCCCCTCCCAGACCAAGAAGTCACTCCAGAAAGCCCCTCGCCCTTGGCAGGCGGGATACGGGAGACCCCAGTTACCCATCCTGACCCCAGTTCCAGTGTCCCCCATCCCCATCTTCAAGCCAGGTCTGGTGACCTATAATCAGGGTGACTATACAATTTTCTACCCCATTTAGGCACTTTTTAAGAATAAAAGGGATGTTTTTAGGGGCACCTGGGTGGCGCCAATGGTTAAGCATCCAACTCTTGGTTTTGGCGCAGGTCATGATCTCAGGGTCAGGAGATCGAGCCTCGCATCAGGCTCCATCTCAGCATGGAATCCGCTTGAGACTCTTACTCCCTCTCCCTCTGTCCCTCCTGCTTGTGCTCTCTCTCTCTCTAGAATAAATAAATTAATCTTTAAAAAATAGTAATAAATGGGATTTTTCTAAAATTCGGCCAGGAGAAAAGGAGTCACCAAGCTGTACGGTCACCCTACCCACGAACGCTCAGTCTCCCGTGCTGTCACGTTTGCACTTCTTAAACCTCCGCTGTGATTACTGCCTGATGAAGGCATTTACTGTGCAGCCTTCGGCAAGCAGCTTGGCCTCTCTGACTCTCCATATCCTCCTCTATAATATGGGGATCACAAAAGCCCCTAGAGCTGTTGTAAGAGCGAAATGAGATAATGCCTTTAAAGCATCTGGAACGCAGTAGATGCACAACAAGCAGTGGTATTTATGGTTATTGGCTCACCCAGAAACATAAGCCCCTACGTCAGACAAACGCACACATACCCCTTCTCTCTTAGACATACTGACTTATGTACACACAGTCACACACACCCATGTGTGCACACACACTACCACATACAACCCACACGTGAGCATGCCTGCTGGGCCCCAGGGATGGAGAGGGGAGGGGGGATACCCACGGTCCTAAATGGCCAATATTTCTGATTCCCAGAAGGCCCTGGCCACCAGAGGGCAGCATCCTCCCCACATGCCCACCAACCTCATCCAGCTTCCTCCTCCCCTGGCCCTGGGGGGATCTCCCCACTGCCTAAGATTCCATGCAGCATGTCCCTGCACCCAGGCCAGTGGCCCCTTGCTCATCTGGCCCTCTGCCCAAGCTACACCGATCAGTCCAGGAGGATACAAGAGGGAGTTCACCATCCTCCCACAGGTACCACTCATGTTGAAGACACCCAGAGCTCCCTCAAAGTCACTGAGGCAAGGTTCTGCTGCAGAGCTGCCCAGACCAAGAGTACAGAGAGACCCACATCTGAATGTGTCCAAATGTGGACACACCATGATAGCTACCCTAGGGGACTTAGAGCCTAGAGCTCAGACCCACCTGGGTTCAAATCGGGCTCCACCATTTTCCATCTATGGGAACTCAGGTCCCTTTACCTACCTGAGCCTCTGTTTTCCAATTTGTAGAATGGATCCATTGTCCCATCCTCCTGTGGCCCATTCCCTATCCTTTTCAGGACTCTGCTCAAATGTTACCTTTACAGGAAAGCCATCTTTTTGTTTTAGTTGTTTCTACTGCACATTTTCTTTCTGACATATTCTATATAGTTCACTTATTTATCTTGTTTAAACGTTTTCCTATTAGGATAAAAATTCCAAGAGATTTTTGACTCTTTCGTTGAGTGCTATATCCACAGTGCTTAGAACAGGGCCAGGCACACCCTGGGAGTCAAACCGGTGTTTGTTGAACGACCGAGGGAACCGTGAGGGGGTTAGAGATGGTTTCTGCAGAATGCTCAGACCAGTGAGCATCTGGACTCCCACACGGGGCAGCTAGGGTCAGTTCTGTGGGCTCATCCTAGGGACATTCAGATGAACCCCGAGGTGGCCGCAAGCCGGACAGAACTGCTTTCCCGCCAGCAGCATCATGGATGGCTGAGAGCACGCGGTTTCTTGGATTCTAAGCCCTCCCACCCCGGAGGCCTCTGATCCGAAAGGCCCCGCCCCCCACCCCCCCACGCCCCCCCCCCTTGGGTCCCCCAGCCCCGCCCCCAGGCGCCAGCCCCTCTCCCCGCCCCCGCTCCGGTGGTAGGCCCACCCCCGACCCAGGGCCCACCCTGGCCCCGCCCCGCGCGTGCTCACTGGTGCACTTCTTGACGTGGCTGCCCTTCTTGAGCGCGTGGCGGCTCAGCTTGCAATGGAAGTTGTCCTCCCAGAACTCGGCAAACCAGATGTTGCGCCGGTTGTTGTCCAGCGTGCGGCTGGAGAAGTAGCGGTCGAAGCCTGCCAGGGAACCAGGACGTCAGGGCCTCGCGCCCCGCCTTCCCCACCTGCCCCCAGCCCTCCCCGCTTCCACTCCCCCCCACCCCAGGTTTAGAGATGGCCCAGGCAGAGGGAGAGAGGAAGGGAAGAGCACAGCCTCTGATCCAGGGCCCCGCCAGAAAAAACAAAATGTGGAGCGTTTCATTTCATTCAAAATGAAAAGAGCTGTATTAAGTCCCAGGGGAAGCATGTGTAGAATGCACATTGCTTCTGCTGCCTTTATGGAAGAGAAGTGTGCGGTGAGGATGCTTCATGCTTGGCCTTTTAACCACCAAAATGCTAATATCGGGCCTCTTTGAGAAGGAGCCACCTGGGGGTCCTGAGATTAGAGCAGAGAGGCTGGTGGGGGTGGTGACCAAGGCTGGGAGCACCTGCGCTCTCTGGTTGGGAAGAGGAGACCAAACAAGAGAGGGTAGGGGATGACCCAGGTCACACAGCAAGACCAGGAAGGGCCTGGATCTTCTGTCTTCGAGTCCAGAACTTCTCCATCGATGACAGACACGGCTTCCTCCTCCAGATGTTCCAAAGGGGACTCACCGCCTCTGCTCTAAGCCCAGAAAACCTCACCCCAAGGCGGGCAGGCTGGCGAGTGAAAAGTGCCTGCTCTCTCCCACCCAGTGCCCCTTCTACATCCATGACCGTTCCCAGGAACATGCATCATTGACCGAGCTGCTGGGGGTGGGCCGGAAGGCCTGAAAGTTCAGTAGGGTCCACACTAGGGCAGGGTTCAAGTGGGGGCTCTGTGACTGTGGGAGCTGTAGGAGAATGCTGACATTGGTGAGGGACTGGGCGAGGGCAGGCTTTCCCAGCCTTGGCGTTTCTGATGCTTAGGGCTGGATCATTATGTGTTGTGGGGGGCAGGATGTCGAGCAGCATCACTCCCTCGTTGTGACAACCAAAAATGTCTCCAGACTTTGTCATATGTCCCTTGGGGGTCACATCGCCCCCTGGATGAGAACCACTGCTCAAAGTCTTCTCTAGTATCGCAGAGAGAAAAGGGACTTGTCAGACAAGTATGCCACTTAATAGCCACTATATGTCGCTCCATCTCTCTGAGCCTTAATGTATTCATTTACTAAATGTGGAAAAAAGTGTCTTATGGGGTCGCTGGAAAGACTAAACGAGATGTCTCCCAGTAGCCACAGTCACTACTGTTTTGTGTTTATTATGGCTCGAGGCTGAGAAGGGTAATATGGGAACTTCTGCGGCCTCTACCTCCGGGTAAAGGGAGTACGCTGCCTGTGACCTTGAGCAAGGGCCTCCCGTGCTCAGGCCTTGGTCTCTCAGAAAGTTCCGTAGAGACGGATGTCTGCAGGCCTTCCCAGCAACATCAATGCTGGCCTCTATTTAACGAAGCAGGAGCAGGGGAGAAGGCCCTGGGAGCCTGTCTCCCCTGTGGTGAGGACAGGGAGGTCCCTGCCAAATTGGGCCACTAATGGGAACTTCACACCTCACTCACAGCGAGGTTCCGGCCAGAGCAGACCAGTCCTACCCAGGGTGACTGTGGGTTCTGCCCCAAGAGGAAGGGATGCCAGACAGGATAGACCCAACCCCGACACCACCGAGGGCCTGCCAGACCCGGGCAGGGCCTGCAGGGAGAACCTGGCACATCACCTTCTTCTTGTCTCCTGCTGGCAGCTCCCAGGCCCTTCTGACAGAGGACATGCCCCAGGCAGGGCGAGGGCCTTGGCTCTCGGTCCCAGATGGGAGAAGGGATGGAAGGGTGTGGAGATGAAGGAAAAGTCCTTGATAAATAAGCTTCCTGTATGTGCCACACACCTCCCACACCTGAAAATATCTGAGAAGGGAGAAGAAAGCTCCTGAATCTGGATTTGAATCCTGCTGGGTCGAGTGTAACTGGTAAGGCCACCCAGCCTCGAGCATCAGCACAGAGAGGGTGTGGGCCAAGGAAGAGGAAAGACAGGATGCAGGAAGATGAGGAGTGGGCGAGGAATGGAGTAGGGGGACAGTAAGAAGGAACAGCTGGGGAACACACGGACAGTGGGGGCAGGCGGGGGGGGCGCAGTCCGGGGCTGCCGGGCTTACCTCGTACAGACATTCTCTTGGGGAGGATAGTGACAGCACCCTCGGCCACTTCCTCCAGGTCCAGCACGGGTGCGCTCTTGGAGCCCCAGCTGTCCGAGCCCATCCAGAAGAAGTGGCCAGTCTGGTTGGCCTTCCGCGCGGCCTCTAGCACACGCCTGTGGGAACACACACCAGCCCAGCCCAGCCGTGTCTGCCCCTGCCACTGCCCCGCCCTGGCCACCCCTGTTTGCGGGGGCCCTTGGCTGAACCCCCCCAGGCACACACATGTCCCCCGAATAGCCAATGCCTGTTCCCCCAGGCCCATGGTTCCTCCGGCCCCTGGCCCACACTTTTCTCTAGGCCCAGGGTGCTCCCCCACACCCACTCCTGCCCCTAGGGCCACATCTGTCCTCGTAAGACCATACCTGTTTCCCTAGGTGCGTGCGCACCCCGGATCTGACTCAGGCCCCCAGCACTACACCTGCTCAGTCTGTGTCCTCAGGTTCATGCCACCCTGGCCCTAATCCCACAGCCACATCTGGTTTCCTTCTCACATTTATATGTGTGCACGCACACACGCGCGCACACACACACACACACATACCTGTCTACACGGTTACCCCTCCGCTCTCGCTGCTCCCCTCCCAGCAGAGCCCTCTCCACCCCATCTCTTTCTGGGCCAAAAGCCTAGGGCCTCTGAAGAGCTGCTTCCCACACCCTCCTGGATGGATGAAAGGGTGCGAGGCAGGTGCTCACCCCCTCCACAGTCCTACTGTGACAGCAGTTGTCATCAAATCAGGGACCCGAGAGCCCAGCACAGAGCGGCGCCCACAGGAGGCACTCAGGGAGGAGAAAACCAGCGAGGACTGGGCAGAATTCCCCCAACCCGGCTCCTCCCATGGGGGGGTGGGGGAAGGGGAGACTGGAACACAGAGGAGGCAAGCACCTTGCTCAGGATCACACAGCAGGCAAGAGGCTGTGCTACTAGAAACTGGGACACAGCCACCAGGGCTCAGGAGCGGCTGCTGAGCCGGGGCAGGGGCGGGACAGCCTGGGGCTGTCAGGGAGAAACAGGTTTCCAGGCCCCAGAGCCCACGCCTTCCCTCCTCCAGTAGCTCCTGACTCTTGACGATCCCAGACCCCTCAAATCTATTGCAGCTCCCCGCCCAGGGCACAAAAATCGGGGCGGGGCGGGGGGGGGGCTGTTCCCAGAAGCCACACCCACAGCCCTATAAATACCCACTTGCATCTGGCCAGCCAGAGCTGACCAGAGCTCCCAGGCCTCCCTCCCTGCAAAGTCACCTGGGTTTATTTTTACTTCTGTTTGCTTCTGAAAATGCACTGGATTTCCAGAAACGCCTCTGCCCCCCCCCCCCCACTTCCTGCTGCCAGTTCCCTCTGGAGTCAGTCCCTCCCCTAGGTGCCTCTTGTCTAGGACATGAGGCCCAGTGCCTTCATCCTCCCCTCCCAGCACATGGGTCCATCTGAGCTAAGCAGCAGGCCTGGAGCGGGGCGCACCTCTGGGTGGGGGGTGGGATTTGAGTGCCGGGCTTTGGGGGTGGGGTGGGGACAGGAGTGCAGGGACCGGTGATTTAAGTGAGGGAAAGGACTTCTGAAGGGGCCCTCCTGCTCCAGGAGCTGGCAGACCTTTGGGCAACAGGAATGTCCTGAGGCAGAATGTAGGGGGCCTGTAAACCTTGAGGGGGTCAGGAGCAGCCCCTGGGCTCAGTAGCCTCTGACTCCCCCTTCCCAGCCTTTCGCTGCCTGAGACACCGTCCTTAGAGCTGGTCTTGTTGGCTTTTGTGGCCTTAATGATCTTCCAGAACTTCCCACTCCATCCCTGCAGGGACCTGGCAATGTCTCCAGGGGGAGATAAGTTTTGCTGCAACTCAGGTCCAGGATGGGGTCTTTACCAAGTGGGGAAAGTGCTGGAAAGAATGGGACTCGGATGGACACTGGTTAGCAACAGGGAGGGAGACACATGGGGGCAGGGGCAGACAGGCAGCTTTGGCTGGGCTGGAGGGCAGGGGAGGCCGGGGGCACAGCAGGCTTGACACCTCAGGCCAGCCAGCTGAGGGAGGAGGTCTGGGGAGGACCATATCTACTGTCTTATCCTTCTCTGCAAGTGCAGGGGTTGTGTCTCTGACGCCCCTCACACTGGGGCTCCCTGAGGGCAGGGCTGTGTCTCCCCTCAGACTAGGGCTCCCTGAGGGCAGGGCTGTGTCTCCCCCAACTCAGACTGGGGCTCCCTGAGGGCAGGGCTGTGTCTCCCCTCAGACTGGGGCTCCCTGAGGGCAGGGCTATGTCTCCCCCAACTCAGACTGGGGCTCCCTGAGGGCAGGGCTGTGTCCCCCTCAGACTGGGGCTCCCTGAGGGCAGGGCTGTGTCTCCCCTCAGACTAGGGCTCCCTGAGGGCAGGGTTGTGTCTCCCCCAACTCAGACTGGGGCTCCCTGAGGGCAGGGCTGTGTCTCCCCTCAGACTGGGGCTCCCTGAGGGCAGGGTTGTGTCTCCCCCAACTCAGACTGGGGCTCCCTGAGGACAGGGCTGTGTCCCCCCTCAGACTGGAGCTCCCTGAGGGCAGGACTGTATCTCCCCCCTCAGACTGGGGCTCCCTGAGGGCAGGACTGTATCTCCCCCCTCAGACTGGGGCTCCCTGAGGGCAGGGCTGTGTCTCCCCTCAGACTGGGGCTCCCTGAGGGCAGGGTTGTGTCTCCCCCAACTCAGACTGGGGCTCCCTGAGGACAGGGCTGTGTCCCCCCTCAGACTGGAGCTCCCTGAGGGCAGGACTGTATCTCCCCCCTCAGACTGGGGCTCCCTGAGGCAGGGCTGTGTCTCCCCCCTCAGACTGGGGCTCCCTGAGGGCAGGGCTATGTCTCCCCCTCAGACTGGGGCTCCCTGAGGGCAGAGCTGTGTCTCCCCCTCAGACTGGGGCTCCCTGAGGGCAGGGCTGTGTCTACCCCTCAGACTGAGGCTCCCTGAGGCAGGACTGTGTCTCCCCTCAGACTAGGGCTCCCTGAGCTCAGAGCTTGTGTCTCTCCCCGCCGAACAGGACAATGGCGGACGCCTGGCCCATCTTGGCTCTGACATCAGTCTGAGAGGTAGTAGCAGGGGAAGAGGCAGGAGGAAGGAAAGTGGGTTAAGATGGGTGCTTTTCAGTGCACCCGAGCTTCTGACTCAGGGCCAGAAGCAGACGTGCAGAGAGCTGGGCTGGCCCAGCATTTGCACTGCATGGTCCTGGCACCCAAAAGTCCACCTGTTTCCTCTGCACATGCAGAGACTGAGGCCCAGGGAGGGGACGACACTGCCCACCGTGAGTGTGTACCCAAGCCGGGACTGGACCCACAGCCCAGGCCTCTTCCCACTACTCCAAGCTTTGCCAAAGAGGGGAGCCAGGGGCTGACAGGGGCTCTGCATGCCCTGGGCACCTGCTGCATGCCGGACTCGGCTCGAAGCCCTTTATGCACATTCCTGCATTCAGTTCTCAAATAACACTATCAGGCAGGCATCCTTAGGTGCCCCCACCTTTTTTTAAAGCACAAAAGAGGCACAGAGAGGTTGAGAAACTTGCCTCAGGTCACACAGCTAGGAGGAGGGAGAGCAGGATTAGAACCTAGGTGCTTTGGCTGAAAGCCCAGGGCCTTAGCCCCACTGTTAAAGTACCTGCTTACCATCCCCAGTTGGTAGAATGGATGCAGGAAATGAGGAGGCGGGGGAAGGGGTGCCCATTAGCAGCAGCCTGTGCCCCAACCTGAGGGGTCTCCCACCCCACCTGTCTGGATCCTACAGTGGGGTCGGGCTTGTCTAGGAAGGTCTCCAGCAGGACCCATAGCTCTCCCCATGACCGGCTCCCAATCCCCTCCCAGCTGCGGCCTGATCTCACCTGATGTCATCCTCATTGGCAAAGATGATGACCGCCCTGGCGTTTGAGGTCTCCAGGAGGCGCCGGATGATCTTGTCAAACTCCCCCGGCTTAGGTTCCCGCGGTATCTTCACCGACTGAGCGATGCACACGCCCCCTGTGGGAAGGGGCGCCAGTCAGCCCCGGGGGAAGCTGGGCAGCGCCAGTCTCTCCCTGTCTCACCCCACGCCCCCCAACACACACTCCCTCCAGGAGACGGAGGCCAGGGGCTGCCCACGGCCCCCCACCCAGACTCCTAGCTCCCACGTCCTGATCTCCAGGCCCAGACTGGAGAACAGCCACGGTACAACTCAGGATTCCACCACTCACCAGCTGGATGACCCTGGGCATGTCACTTCAGTTCTCTGTGCCTCAGTACCCCCCTATATAAAACAGAGGCTTCCAGCAAGAGGCAATACAGCATCCTGTTTAGGAGCTAGACGGCCCGCGTTTAAATCTCAGCTCTGCTACTTACTGCTGTGTGACCTCAGGGTGGTTACTGAGCCTCTCTGTGCCTCAAATACATCATCTATAAAGTGAAGATAATACTACTTACTTCACAGGGTCGTTACAAAGCTAAGCGAGTTAGTGCACATAAATACAAGAATATCTGGCACACAGGGAGTACTTAGTAAATGATGGTTATTTTCATTGAAACCACCTCATAAGTTTTTTTTGGAGGAGTAAATCTGAGAAGAGAGCAAGTTGCCCACCCTGGGCTATCAGCACACCATGCACCCACATCCACACACACCTCCCAGGGCTCTTGTCCCCGGATCACGTGCTCAGCAACAGGCCCCTTGACAAGAGCCCTGCGCACAGCTGCTGACTCACACCCGTCCATCTCAGGCCCATCGCTCCACGTCGTCCTAGGCTCTCCTTTCCGAGGTCTTCAGTAGGTGGGGCTCCCCAGCTCCCACAGCGTGCCTTGACGCCTCTACCCCCAGTCCCAGTTCAAGAGCCCCCAGGAAAACCATTCTAACGGAGTGCTCCAGGTGGGGTGACCAGAGGAGTTCTGAAGGGGTCGGGGGGTCTTTGGGAGCCCTCCCGTCTCTCCTCCTCTGGCCCACTGCCACCTAGGTGGCTCCTGGAGGAGGGGCCCGGGGCCAGGGCCTGACTATCTCTTGAGCTCATTCCCCTACAAGAAGCCCAGCCCCCAGGCCATTGGAAGCATCCAGAACTCAGAGTCAATACCTCGAGGGCCAGATTCACACCCAGGCTGTGGGGCTCACAGAAACCCTGGGAGCACCTTAGACTTCACCCAGCCAGTTCCTAGCCTTAGGCATGCATCCAGTGCGGGCGGGGGACAGGTGTCCTCCGTGCACTGAAATCCCAGCTGACCTCCTGGTACAAAAGCACTTGAGGAGTACTGTTGCTGTTATCAACAGCCCTGGACAGACGAGGACCCTAGAGAGGAGAAGTAGCTTGCCCAAAGCCACACAGTCCCCTGCCCCTACTGCAATACAGAGCAGGGAGCCTCCCTGGATTAAGAACCCCAGCGCCCCAGGTGGCAGAGTCAGGGCTCAGCTGATAGAAAAGCATGGGGGATTATTCTTAATGAAGCCGATCCTTTATCTAAGACTGTCAGTCTCCTCCGGGTCCTACTCAAAGGTCTCAGCCCAGCTCCACCCCAAACACGATCCCTCGGGGACCCAGCAATGCCTCAAACCATCTACCTCGGTTGGGTACCTGGCTGCTACCTGTGGGCCTCCAAATGGTCTCTTGGCGCATGCTGGGGCCACCTGACGCTCCTGCACAGACTCCATGCCCCTCTGTGGGAGGCCCACCCACCGGCCTCACCAGGAGAAATGCCAACACCCAGCCCCACTCAAGAAGGAGCCTCTACCTTTGGGCAGGGAGGTGGCAACCAGGGAAGGCTGCCCAAAGGCGGTGACCCTGAGCTGAGTCTGAGGGAGTAGGCATACACAGCCAGATAGGGGGCATTCTGGGGAGAAACAAGGTACACCCGCTAGAAGGGGGATTGTTCTATGCCAGGCACCTGCCAGGCCTGGGGCCAAATGACACACACGCACTCACATCCCTGTCCCCAAGAAGTGGACCCTCTGGTTCTCCACGGCTGGCAAAGCAGCCATGGTCCTCTGCCCCCGCCCCTGACTAGAACCCACCTCCCTTACTTTCTGCCTCTTGCAGGCTGGCCAAGCTCCTTGGCTCTCTCCTAAGGCACCAAAGAAGTCCCAAGCACTAGAGAAGACCAGGGCCACCAGAAGATCCCAGGGAAGGGAGAGAAGGAGGCAGGGTCCTTGGGCAGGACTGGTCTCTCCAGACGCGGGTCCCACAGAGAGAGCCAAGGGGAGCCCTTCTGTTGCCCACAGCGCTGGCCTTGCCCTAATGGCGGCTGGGCAGACGCTCAGCTTCTGGCTAAACCCTCCATATGGTTCCTTTCCAGTTAGAAAGTGGGCCAATTGTGACATTTCCCCCCCATCTGGAGAGACAGATGGACAAGGGGAAGCGGCTGGACGGGGGGCGGGGGGGGGGGGGGGGGGGGGGCGGGCGGGCGGCCGGGGGGGGGGGGGGGGGGGGGGGGTGAGGATGAGCCACCTGGCTCCAGGAGGGAAGAGGGGGGCCAGGGGCAGAAGGGAGGGAAGCAGGGAATGGGAGTTAATTGTCCTCCAACGGGAAGAAACTTGCAGATCAGGTTTTATTTCTGGGCCATGCCCCCCTAGGAGGATCCGCGGGGGTGGTCCCGGCCCCCCAGCCCCACTGACAGCCCCGGGCATATCTTGCACATTTCTTTTCTCTGGGGAGAAGAAGAATTAAATGACCACAGCTCCGTCAGCTAGAATGTGAGTGAGCCTCGAGGTACCTGAGACAGGAGTACCGTCTGAGCAGGGTACTCTTACAACCACAAGAGGAGGAGGCGACTGGAGGGGAGTTTGGGGGGTTCGGCAGAGCTCGAAAACACCAGGGAACGGTTTAAGAAGCATCTACTGCGTGTTGAATATAACTCTGCAAATCTTACATGGATTCATTCAACTGGGGTGTCATCGGCACATCTCCAAGTTCTAGACGAAGAAACTGAGGCACAGAGAGGTTAAGGGGCTTCCCAAGGTCACGCAGATAGCCAGGGGTAGGGTGGGGGTTTAAACACAGGCCGTCTGGCTCCCACAGCCACCCCTTCAGCCAGTCCATTGTGCCATGGCTCAGGCCACGTGGGGAAGGGGTTGGGGAACAAGGTCAAGGAAACACCTGCGGCCTGTAGACATGGGCACATCTGGGCACACGGCCTGCTCTGGAGGAAGTGCCCACTGCTGTCACTGCCCTGAGGTGAGAAGCCAAGTACCCACAGGATCCCGGTGCACTGTGGCCCAAATGTCAGCCTGGCTGCTCAGGGACCCCAGAATAGGGATTAAGCGGCTGGTTCACCAGGGCCTCTGCTGGTGTAACACGAGCTCCCAGTAGCGAGTAGCACAGCCTCTACCTTAGCTGCCCTCCCGGCCCCCGCTGCAGCCAGAGAGGACCGGAACAGCCCCCGAGGGCCCAGCATTTACTGAAGCAGCCCCTGCAAGCCTGGCAGGGAGTCCTCACACCTCCCAGGGCAGGGGCTAATAGTCCCATCTTACAGATGAGGGCTGAGGCTCAGACGTGCTGGGTAGCCCCCCGGAGGTCACACAGCCCGTAGTGGGACTGCAATCGGGGTCTGTGTCCAGACCCTCTCTCAGGCAGAGAAAGAAAAGGCCTGGGTCACTGGGTCTCTGCGGACGCCTACTTCCTGCAGCCCCCAATCACACGCCAAGCCCGCCAGCCCTCTTGCCCGCCATCCCAGCCGCTGCAGATCCATCGCCATCACTGTGGGGGCTGTGGCTAATACCGCCTGGGATGCCTTTTGCAAACCTCTCTAGCAGGGAGGGCGCCCTTCTCTGCACCCCTACTCCTTTCGCCCTGTGCCCTCTCACTTTGGATAAAATACGGACAGTAAACAGAATTGAATTAAACCTAAGGAACAAGGAACAAGCCTACTCCCTATCTCCCCTCAGAAGCTAGAACCTTCTACCTCTCTCAGACTCCAGGCACAGGATCATAAGAAGGCAAGGGGCATGGAGGAGTCTGGGGGTCCTCTGGAGCCCCCCTTAGCAAGCCCCTCACTCCACACCCCAACCTCCCAGCCCCCCAGTGAGCACCCAGCTGCCAGCTGCAAGCTCTGCTGTCCACCAGGTCAGTGCGTCCACTCGCAGGACCATGGGCACGAAGCCACAGCCACTTGCCAAGCACATCTGAGCACATGGACGCGTAGGGACCTCAGAGATCTCCGGGCCCACGCTGGGCAAGGAGCGAGGAGAAGGAGGCCGGACAGGAGCCGCCCTTTGGCCAGGGGCACGCGGCAGCTGGGGCAAAGACCACCTCCAGCTGAGGCTCTCGCCCCGGCACCAGGGGGTTTCAAATCGGGGCCAGCCCTCTGTGGCTTCTGGCCTGTGTTGTCACAGCGCCAACTGAACAAGCAGTGAACGCTGGGGCATCCCCTCACCTCCCTGGGCCCCACCTCCCACGCCCTCCCTCCCCCAGCCCTGCAGTGAGGGCCCAGCCCGCCCTCTCTCCACACCTTCCCCTCCCACTGGTCAAAACGGACGAGGATGATCCCAACCCTCAAGGCCCTGCTGCTGCTCCCAGAAAGCTGGACCATTCAGTGGGGGAGGGTCCACCGAACCCTTTGGAGACCACGTGGCGACATGTAGTAAAGTGGAGTGTGGAGGCACGGCCCCTGTGGGGGCGCAGAACCCGCACGCGGGCCCCAGGAGCCCCACGCAGGCGGGCGCCGCAGCACTGTTTGAAACAGCAAACACACGGAAATGACCTAAATATTTTACAACAGAAGAACGGATAAACTGTGGTGTTTGTACAATGGAAAGAAAACAGCTCTCATGTTTTGGCACAATAAAAATCCTGAGAACCGGAAGTTGATCAAAAAGGCAAATCGCAAAGTGATCTGTCCTGTTTATGAGAAACTTAAAGACCACATGTAATAAGCCTTAGCATATACGGAGATACACATCCATATGAGCAAAAGCCGTGTGAAGGCAGGAGCTCCTGTCCGTTGTACTTGTTGCAACCTCCCCAGTGCCTAGAACAGTGCTGGGCACATAGTAGGTGCTCAATAAACGCATGCTGAATGACTAAGCAAGAGCAAGAAGGGAACCCACCACCTTCAGGGTCGTGGTCACCTCAAGGGAGGGAAGCAAAATAATGAGACCGAGAAGGTCTCCACAGGGCAAGGGGGACGGGGGGGGGGGGGGGAGTTGGCTTCTAGACAATCCGCACTTTCTTTCTTTAAATAATAGTCAGAAGCAAATATGGCAAAATGTCAATGCTTAGTGAACGTGGACCCCAGAACCCAAACCAGACAAAACTCCTGTCACACACAAGCCGCAATGACGGTGTTCTAGGCCTCACGCGGGCTGCCTGATGGAGAACACCGGGACACAGCCCAGCCTCCATTTTTCATCTGTGAAATGGAGCCCCTCAGCCACTCCCAGCCCAGTGGCATCCACAGTGCGCTGGAGGGGAGGAGAGTGGGGTGCCCGCCAGCCTTCTGGCTCCTGAAATCCTATCTTCCCCTCCAGGCACCTGCCCTGACTTGAATGTGGCATAGAGACCCCACTAGCAAAACTCGATCCTGGTTTCCTGTTGTATTCTGTGGTCTCTGAGCCCTTTCCATTTGCGGTCCGATGACCCTTCCGGGTGTTCTTCAGGTCCAGCCGATGTACCTGTGTCAGCGCCTGCCCCCCACTGCACTCCCCAAGGGCAAGGCCGGGTCTGTGCATTGGTGCGTTCATTCATTCAGGCATTCATTCATGCGTTCCCACTCGAGAAGTGCCCTGCTCGGTTCCTGGCACAATCAGATGCTGAGAAATGATAGCAAGGAAGATCCCTCCCTTGGAGCTCACGGTCTAGTTGGGAAAAGCAAGACCAGAAACGAGAGCGATCGGCCGGAGGAGGAGTGCAAGGGGACGGCCCTCCTGGCCGGCAGGAGCACACAGTGGCAGGGGACGGCCCCCTGGGTGCGGGGCCCACTGCCTGCTTCTCCACGCTTCACCATGCTTTGGCCAACACGCCCCGCCTACGTGCTCCCACTGCTTTCCCTTCATGCAGTCAACAAATGTTTACTGAGCTCGTTAGGTGCCTGGTAAGTTCCAGATGCTAGGACGCAGCCGGGAGGAAGCCAGAGCCCCTACCCTCAGACAGCCTACTCGCAGTGGCAGAAAACCTCTTGGAGGCAGAGGAGGAAACCAGCAGGGTGAAGTGAGGGCGGGAGGTGGGGGCGGCATCCCCTCGGCCCACTCTGGTGTGTCCTAGAGGACACGGGGCTCAGGCCAGGCCGTGCAGCTCAGGAGGCAGAGGCCGCTTTGGACTCTGCTCTGACTTTTCCCTAGGAGCTGCTGCCTTGCCTGCGAGCCAGGAATTGAAGACACTTTGGACCTGTAAATCCCACCCTCAAGTGAGAGCTCGCTGCTGAAATGACCTCGTTTTTCTGTCCGCCGCTGCCCGGGATTGTGTGCGCCTGGCTCCCTCCATCAGCACGGACGATCCGGGGAGCTTGTCTGAGGACGGGGACGGGCAGAAACCAGCAGGGCAGGAACGAAGGGGCGCTGCGTTGAGGGACACCCAGGGGGAGTCAGTTAGCCAAACTTCCCACCTGGAGGGGTCTCCCTAATGCCCCAGGGGACTCGGGTTTGCTCACACTGTACCTGCGCCCAGCCTCCTCCTCTCCACACTTCCCTGCCCCCCACCAGATGGCTCTCCCCACTCCACCTGTCTAAATACGCCTTCCCCACCATCCTGCCATCCCCCCAAGCAATCCCCAGATCCCCTGCCTTCACAGCACCCCCCTTGTGGGCTGTGCCCACCCTGGCAGCCAGGGCAGGCAGAGAGAAAAGGCCTCCCACCAGAGCAGCCTGCTTTCAGCCAAGCCCACCCCCATGGTGGGGGCAGTCAGGGACCTGGGCTCTCTGGTTCCTCCCCAGGGGTCTCACCCTCCCGGCTTGGACATCTGTCTCCTCATCCTATTCTCATTCACTCACCAGGAGACCTACCCTTGCCAGGCCCTGAGGAAGGAGCTAAGCGGCTAGCACGCAGGCAGTGGGGTGGGCCCCATGGGGCAGAGTGGCCAGGACAGGGCGCTGCACCCATGGCTCCCCAGGGGGACGCCACAGCCACCCGGTCTCTCTCTAGCACCCAGGGCCCCGGGATCACACTCTACAACCTGGGTGCTGGGCTCCAGACCAGGGAGGAGAAATTTCCCCGCGGCTGAAGCGTGCAGGTGGCCCAGGAAGGCCTGTCCCCTCACAGGGCAGGCAAGCAGCCTCAGGAGGCCAGCACAGACGTGGGCTCCTCTCCGCTTTCTCTTTCTCTTTTCCTTGCTTTTTCTTTTGTTTGTCCTTTTAAATTTAAAAAGGGAGAAAAACAATGAAAAGACAAATCCTGGGAAATCAAGTGGAAAAATCTACATTATGGCAAAATGTGAAGGCAGCAAATTACAACATAGAGAGAAAGGTGGGGGGAGTTAGACAACCCAAGGGGGGCCCCCAGGCTCCCACAGGTTCCCAGCAGAGAGGGGGGGTGGGGGGAAGGCTGGGAGTTACCCTGGACCGTATGGCCACACACATGCACGAGCGCTCACACACACACACGCACACACAGACACACGCATGGCCCTGCCCTTCTTTCCTTCTGCTCCAAAAGCCAGGCCCTCTTCCCAAATCCGCTCTCAGGAAAGGGAGCTACTCAGAGGGGTCAGTGACTAATCCAGTGCTACTTTTGTTTTCAGGCAGCAGACCTTTGGCCTGAGGGGTTTTGAGGTCGGGAAGAGCCCAGGCTCTGAGAGAATGCCCCTGACCCGCGGCAGTTGCAGGCCAAGTAAGGCTGTGGGAGACAGTGAGGATGGGCCCAGACTCCAACCAGCTCTGGTTCCAGCTGGGTCTGGGGCTCCACAGGGGGCTCAAGGCCTCTGGGGTGGCGGGGCACGGGGGAGGGCAGGGGGCAGCTCAGGCCTGGTGCATGGCCACCGTCCCTTTCTGCTCTTGCTCCCGGACCTACTCCCCACTATCTAGTGTCCACTCCAGCCTCCATCTGACACACAGCTCCCTGCCTACAATCCTCTGTGGCTCTGTGTGTGTGTGTGTGTGTGTGTGAGAGAGAGAGAGAGAGAGACAGACAGACAGACAGACAGACAGAGACAGAGAGGGAGACAGAGACAGGGACTCGAGGTCTACAACATCCAGCCTTACCCGGCTCCCTATGAGAACCTGCCATCCGACCACTTCCGCCGCCTCCACGGGCCTTTGCAGAGGCTGCTCCCCCAGCCGGGAGGGCGCCCACCTGGCGCTGCAGTGACCCTCTGCAGCCTTCCCTCACTGGGCCTTGGTTATCTCCTTAGTGTCTGCAACTCCGCTCAGAGCCTCAAGGGGCCCAGCAATCATGCCACACCTGCTCGAGAGACGGGCACTGATTCATCCTTGCTGCATGAATGAGCCACTGAGTACCCGACTGACGGGGGTGGAAGGGGCCAGAGCTGCTAGCACTGGTGTTGGGGCAGAGACTCTGTGGGAATCCAAGGTGGACACCTGCACCTGCTCAAACCCTTTTACCTCCTCTGGGAGCTCCCTTAGCCCTGCAACCCACCATGACCTCCGCTCTGAGCCACCGCCTGGTCACACCGAGTGCCCAGACATCTGTATGCAAAGGCACTGGGTACGCACTTTGCGCCTGGCACCTACTTCATGCCAGGCTCTGGGCTACAAAGATAATCCATTCACAGCATCTGCCCTTGCAGGACGCACTCGTGAACTCCATGCACACGCAGGGGCTGGACATCACACACACCTGGACATCTCTCTCAGTCCTGCCTTGCCTTGAGATTTTACTTCTCCACCTAGATGCAAATTCCTTGCTATGAGCGCTTTGGAAATGTATGTGCAAAAGAAGAACAAGTGAAGGGGCCCCTGGCTGGCTCAGTCGGTAGAGCACGCGACTCTTGATCTTGGGGTCATGAGTTCAAGTCCCACGTTGGGGGTAGAGTTTACTTAAAAAAAAACAACAAAAAGAAGAAGTGAAGAAAAGTATAAGATAGCCATGCAAACTGGCAGGTCCTCAGAGTCTGAAGACAGCAGGGCCAGTTGGAGAAGGGCATGAAGTAGAATATTCACCCTCCCTGCTGTGGCCAGCATGACTCCAGCCCTAGGGAAGTGCTGGGCCCCCTGTGAGAGATTTGGCTGGAGCCAGGAAGACCCAGTACCAAGGGACTGGGAGGGGAAGACAGTCCCCCGGTTTCCCACCTGGAGGTGCCTCCCTATCGCACTCCACCAAAGGTTTGTGCAAAGCATGAGTATTGCACCTGCTTCAGCTCCCTCCGCCCCTCCATCCCCAGGCAGAGCATGCTGGCTTCACGGCTGACTCACCGTGTGACTTCGGACAAGTCACTTAGCCTCTCTGAGCATCAGACTTTCCAACTGCAACATGGGAAAGGACTTAAAGAAGCCACACGGGGTGGAGTTGGAGTGAGGGTCAAGTGCGGTGGAGTCTGTGAAGGCCTGGGTTTGCCTCCTGGAGCCAAGGCCTCCGCGGAACAGGTGAGGCGAGTAGGCGTAGGAGCTGCTCATGCAGGAGGGCAGGAGCCGGGAAGACAGAGACCTCCTCACCCAGCCCGGGCCAGGACCCAGCCCCAGTGAGGTATGCTCTGGGGACCAGGGGCACCATGCTAAACCAGGAACTGTCCCCAGAGATGGGGAGCTGGGCGGAACCCAGGGCCAAAGCGGGGAGGCCCAAGGACTGTCCAGAGCAGAACATGCACGTTTCTCTTCCTGAATAATCTCAGCACCTCCCACCACTCCCAGCCGCCCCCTCCCAACGCACACACATGCACACACAGCAACACACACCCTCACAGATCACATATCACAATCTCACACAACCTCAGGGCCACAGACCCTCACGAGGACACACACAGCCCCACCCATCACAGGCACGAACCGGATGACAACTGTGTGCAGCCTCGCGGCCACCAGGACACACACCTGGCCATCCACGGGCGCCACTCACCCAATCCCACAGCCACGCAAGCTCCCACGGCGACCACACAGCCTCACGTGACCACTCGCCACACCTGGCCCCCCACAGCCACACGGTCATGAAGCTCTGCCTGCCGGCACACGAGTCGTGTGTCCACACGTCCTCGAAGCTGCCAGGCCAGCCGGACCACACCTCGGCACCATTCACACCTACCCTCTGCTACTGGCTCAGAGGGGGGCCTGGCTGGGGAGTGCCGTGGGCGGGGGTTAGTGACTGACGGCGGGGTCCAGCATCCCTGTCATCCAACAACCATTTACCGAGCAGCTTCGGTGGCCCCTCCAACTGAGGCAAATCCTGTCTTCCTGCTGAAACCCTCTCCCTCTGCCTCCACCCCGTGGAGAACAGGCCTGGCTCTGGGGGTGCAGGGGACACAGGCATCAAAGAGCTGTCCTGGTGTGACACCAGGAGAGGCTGAGTGTGGCCACAGCGGGGCCCATGTCTCACTTCACCTACTTGCTTCGTGGTAAAAGCTCCTTTGCCCAACCTCTCCGAACGTCCATTTCTGCGTCTGTAACACGGGATGACATTACCCCCACCCCCAGACACTCAGGGCTGTTGTGAGGACTGAAGGGGTCGCCCCGTGGACAGGCCGGGCCTCCGAGGGGATATCTGGGAGGAGAAGAGGGTGCAGGTTTGGGGGGATTCGTCAGGGCAGCCGTGGGGCTCAGTGCCTCTGAGCTGAGTGCTGCTGTCCCCTCCCAGGAGGCCACTGGGCAGTGGCAGCGTTGTTCAGAGCTGCATTATTCATGGCGCTCAGCTCTGAGCAGAGGGAAATTTGCTGAGTGATCGACCTAATATCTTAACACAAACCCATTTAGGCAAAACACCTTTGAAGCGAGAAAGGCAGGGAAAAAAATAGAAAAGGAAGCAAAGAGGTTTCAAGACAGGTGGTGGTGAGAGGCTGGTTCCTACCCGTCTCCCCCCAGGGCTTCCTCTCCCCAGGAGACCCCTGCCCCGACACAGCCCCCCAGGCCGCACCTTCCCCCACTCTCAGTGGGCAGGGCCGGCATCCTCTGATTGAAGGAATCCTACCCACTTCTCAGATTTGGCTCAGAGCGGGAAGAGTCTGCCCAAGGCTCACACAGCAAGTCAGGGGTCAGCCAGACCCAGGACTGCTGAGTGTTCGCTCAGAGTCCTCTGCTGAGCAGCCCCGCACAGAACAAGACCCCCAGCTCCGGTGACACCCCTTGCCTCCTCGGCCTCAAACTCCACATTCTACCACAGCAGGACCTCTTTCTCCAAGTGAACTCGGACGTTCCCACCCTCAGCCTCAGCCGGTCCCTCTGCCGGAAATACCCTTCCTGCTCCTCTACCCGCCCAACACCGGTAGGGGCTCCCTTTCTCCTCCTCTTCCCCCTGGAAACATGCCAGACTTCTGCCCCAGCCGGAACTCACCGTGCCCACTTAGGCTCGTCTCACACCCTCTCCACCAGCTCGCCGCTCCTCTGCCTGAGCTGGGCCCATTCGGTAACTCCCCTGCTTCAGGGCATGAGGCCTCCCAGCTCTGCCACTTCTTAGCTGGGTGACCTTGGACAAGTTACTTACCTCTCTGGGCCTTATGTCCCTGTACTAGAGTGTGAAGAATAAGGGAATATACGAAAGGTGCTCTGAATGCTGCCAGGCGCACACGCACTCAGTAAGTGTTTATATTGTAATATTATCGTTGGCTTCCCCCATCAGTCCATACGCCCCTTTAAGGGGAGACTGTGTCTTTCTCCTTTCTAACTCCCCGTTTCCAGCAGAGTGCCAAGCACACAGTAGGTACTAACCAACAGTGGTTGAACAGAGCCTCATTTCCAGCAATGTTGTCTGCCTAGGCTCTTCACACCAGACCCCTTGAGAAGAGAAGCCAATGAGGGGCTGGTGGCGGGGACCCCTGTGTGGGGCAGAGGTGTGAAGAAGATGACCTCTGGCCAGCTCCACCCCCACAGCAGGGACGGAGGCTCAGCTGGGCAGGCAGGGGCTGGGGCGAGGGGCTGGCTGCCGGGCCTGCGGTCTGGCCAGGGACGAACAGGCGGCTGCAGGCCGGGATAAAATATTTAGGAGCCCACATCCCCAGGAAGTGGAAACTGACAAGCAAAATGAAATGTTGAGATGTAATTACCCAGGCAGGCCAAGCATGTCTCCCTGCCGGCGGCGGGCTCCCCACCCCCCACCTGCCACAAGCAGCCACTGGGTAATGAAGTCCTCCCGGACCCTCTCCCACACCAGTCCTCGCCCCCTCCTCTTCAGGCTAGGCCAGCAGGAGGGGTGGCAGAACAGCAGGACACGCAGCGAACCGGGGGGCCTTGTCCAGCCCTGGCATTGATCTACCCCAGCAATCCCTTCACCCCACTGGACCTCAGCTTCCTCAGCCAGAAAATGGGGCTGCTGAGCCACGCCTGGGAGGGAGGACCCAGACGGTGAATGTGTACGTGCTCCATTAACTGGCTTCGGCAGAGGACAGCGGAAGGACAGCATTGAGGACAGCAGCGGACACCGGCCTGACCCAGCGTGCCATGAGAGGCTCTCTTGAGGTGCTGGGCTGCCCAGGACTCAGGTTAGTAGAGGCTGATGGACAAAGGTCTGGGCCTGAGGCCCCAGTGTGGGCCCTGAGCTGCAGTGCCCACCTCACCCCAAAAAACTTCCCCAGGCTCTCCCAACACTGTTAGTCCACATCTCGGAGCAGAGAGACAGGGACCCGGACAGGGGCTCCAGGCCTAGATCCTGGGAACAGCCTTGAGTGGGTCTCAGGGGAGCATCCAGGAGCAGGGGAGCTGGGAAAGGGATGCTCAGCTGACCCTCATCCCGCATAGCAGAGCTGAGGGAGGGAGTGCTCCTTTTTGATTGAAACCAGGGCGCAGAGAGGGGCCGTGATTCACCTAAGACAGTCCACACCCACACCGCCCTGGCCCCTCCCCAGGCTGGCACAGTGCTCCTGGGCAGGTCCAGCCTCACCTGGAAGCAGCCAGCTGACCCCTCAGCCATAACCCATTGTGCACCCCCACTCCTGTCAACACCATCTTACCAGACCAGAGCCCCACACCCACACACAAACCTCAGCCTGCCCAGCCCGGCCCACTACCTCCCCACCCAAACTCCAATCCCCTTCCACTACTCCCCTGCCTCAGTGGCTCTCACCTCCCTCAAGGCAAAGTCCAAACTCCTCAGCCCAGTCCCGCCTGAGGCCCTGCACTCTCATCACCCATCTCTCCCCACCTCTAACAGCACCTACAGTTTCCGACACACACCAAGGTGCCCCTCTCTTCCTCCCTTTGCTCAGTCTCTTCTCTCTGCCTTTGTGCCCAATTCCCCTTCCCAAGCTCCTCCTTCAAGTCAGCCCCTGTCCATTCTTGAGGATTCAGTGCATGGCCCACTCCTCCAGGAAGCCTTCATGGGTATCCCTAGGCTCCTTCTTCCTTGGGCACCCATAGCAATCCCAACATCTCCATCACTGAGCTTAGCACAGTGAATGAAATTTATGGGAGATGGCCGCTGCCGGGCTCAGAGCATTCACTGACTAGCAACCACTTACTAAGCACCAGGCGCTGTCCTAGACACTGTGGGTACAACTATGAATAGGACAACCCAGAATCCTGCCCTCATGGAGCTGATAGCCATTTATGAAGTAGACAACAGATGCTGAGGAACGAACTAATTAATTAATTAATTAGGAGTTGGCCTACTGTCCAGAAAGTCTCTTGGCTCCATCTTCAGCTCCTGTCTCCCTGCTTTCCTCTTCTGTCATCCCCCACCCCATCCTGTCTCTTCTCTCTCTCTCTCTCTCTCTCTCTCACACACACACACATACACGCACAGTCCCCCATTATTCCACAGCCCCTTATGTTCATGCAGTGCTCACATGTTCTCTCATTAATTCCTCCCAATCAGCCCATGGCTTAAGTGACCATTTTACAGATAAGGACCCACAAGCCAGAGCCTTGTCTTGGCTGCCTCCACTTTCCTTTCCTCCGGCTTATCTTCCCCTTCTCCTCCACCTTTCCATTTTCCTTTCCAGGACCCAGCGCCAGTGAGGTATGCTCTGGGGACCAGGGGCACCATGCTAAACCAGGAACTGTCCCCAGAGATGGGGAGCTGGGCGGAACCCAGGGCCAAAGTGGGGAGGCCCAGGGATTGTCCAGAGCAGAACATGCACGTTTCTCTTCCTGAATAATGTTATAGTTATATTTTCCTCCCACCTTCTGGGGTGACTGGCAAGTTGCCTCCTCTCTCTGAGCCCATTTCCCTATCTATAAAATGAGGCAAGCAAGGCAGGCTCTGGGAGATGGTAAATGGGGCCCGTGCTTCCCTCTCCCCTACCCCCCTCGGCAGCCGGAACTGTGTCCCTCTCCATCTTCATTCTCCTCCCTCCCTCCCCTCTCCTCTTGCTTGTCACTTGTCCTGCTTCTTTCCCCAATCCCAAAGCCTCCCTTGGGTCCCAAAATGTCTGTAAAATGGTCATTAGCTTTCCTTCTGGCTCATTAAAAATGAGAATTTGCATAGAATATCCATATGATCATTCTGTCTACAGCAAAACGGGACGTGGATATAAGGCACCATGCAAGTCAGGAAGAAAGGGGAGGACAGTCACAATGGGAGGGGGGAGAACCCCAATCAGGAAGAGGCCAAGTGCTCACCACTGGGGTCTCAGGACTCAAAATCAGCCCCCCTCGGGCCCTTTCTTGGCCTTTCTGATGGCTAATTCACCTGTTTTTGTCATTCTTACAATAGCCAGCCAAGTAGGGACTGCAATTATCCCCATTTTACAGGTGGATAAACTGAGAGGCAAAGAGGAAGAGTGGCTGTCCAAAGACACACAGCAAGTCTGTGGCACTCCTGGGGGGCAGCACTCTCTGCCATGGGCCAGGCTCCCCCAACCCACGTAGGCCTGCTGCTCTCCCAGGAAGGCTGCCCTTCCTCACTCTCAGGAGGAAGATGTCAGGAAGAGCCACACCAGTCATGCAGTTCTCCCACCCAGAACACCCTCCTGCTCCTCTGGGACAGGCCCACCTGTCCTTTAACTCTCCTCCCGTCACCCCTCCTCAAGGAAGCCCCCCCTCCCCAAAACAACTGTTTAGCCAGATGCAGAGATTCCTGGAGACAAAAGTGTCCAAACCTCTTCTCCCAGCTATAAACGGCTGGCCCTTGAACAACAGGGGTTTGAACTGTGCAGGTCCACTTGTATGTGGATTTTTCTTGATACAATACAGTGCTGTAAATGTATTTTCTCTTCCTTAGGATTTTCTGGATAACATTTTCTTTTTTCTAGCTTGCTTTATTGGAATAGCACAGTATATACCTATAACATACAAAACACGTGTTAATCAACTGTTTACGTTATCAGTAAAGTTTCCGGTCAACAGGAGGCTATTAATACTTAAGCTTTGAGGGAGTCAAAACTTATATGCAGATGTTCAACTGCGCAGGGTTTGGCATCCCTAACCCTTGTGCTGTGCAAGGATCAACTGTAATTACATTTAGACCTGCCTCATCCCAAAAAGAATTCGTAGCAGTGCCCAGAAATAAATATACTTGGCAAAAAAGAATTTGATAACAGAATCGAGGGAAAGGAACCTGCACCTTACAGATGAGGCCTTGCTCAGCAGCCACAGACTGGCAGAGAACTGGCAGTCTGTTGGGACCAGAGCCAACCTGGATGTCCCCAAATGTCCGGCCTGGGGGGGGGGGGGGGGGGGGGGGG